>NW_005353602.1:177369-177631 GCF_000412655.1 Myotis brandtii | reverse complement strand
TGTTGTTCTCCGCAGAAGTGAGTGAGGAAGGTTTAAAGGGCGGGGGAGCGGGGCTTACAAACTTAAGGGGATCGGGCCCTATTCAGGAGGCCTTGTCCGCAGGCTCCCCGCCTTTGTTCCCGCGCCATTCTTCAGCTGATTTCTTCACTCCAGTAAAAGCACTTTAATTCCCTTTTTGATACGGAGAATCCGTCCTCTTCCCCTCGCCCCCTCCCTCCCTCCCGCCACCCCACACACCCCATTTCACTTTCTCAGACCCTTT
>NW_005353602.1:165786-177094 GCF_000412655.1 Myotis brandtii | reverse complement strand
GGGCTTTGGGGGGGGGGGCAGGGGGGAAACAGGGCCTTCAGCCTCCATCCCAATCCCTGAACCTCTTGGGTGCATCCCAGCGGAGCCTGGGCCCTCGCAGGGGCTTTGCAGCTCCGTGAGGATGTTTGAGACGCGGAGGAAACGGGCAGCTGCAAGGAAGGGAAAGCCCCCAACTCAGAAGGGACACTGGTAAGAGCAGAATGTGAAGTCTGCACCGTATCCGCCCAGTGGCGCTGAGGGTCCCAGTGATGCTCATGGACATTCCACTGCGCACGAAACCAACAGGGGCAGGCTTCCTCTTCCTTCCCAAGCCCGGCCTCTCTCCCTCTGGCTTCCCTCTTCCCAGTGACGTGAAGAACACGGACCAGCCCCCGCCTGGGACCTGCAGGGAACCGACTGTAACTTGCTGCTTCAATCCCGGTTCCAATCCCGGCCCTCCCTGGAGGAGGTGACCATTTTCCTAAATGTTGTCTTTCTCTCTCGGAAATAGTTTTTGTCGCCTATTTACAGTCCCCAAATCATACCCCCTTTCGTTCAGATTTTTCTCACTCTGCGAGGATTTCCCAAGCATGCCTGGGGCCTGCTGGCGGTCCCAGCCCACCACCATCTCAGCGAGCTCCTCCTCACCAGGTTGCCAAAGGAGAACTCGGAAAGCCCGTTCAAACAGTTTACAGCAAAACCAGCTCAATGTCTTGCTTTTGGGGGTGTGTTTTATTTTTTTAAATATATTTTAATGATTTCAGAGAGGAAGGGAGAGGGAGAGAAGAATGGAAACATCTCTGATGAGAGAGAATCACTGATGGGCTGCCTCCTGCACGCCCCACACTGGGGATGGAGCCTGCAACCTGGGCATGTGCCCTGACCAGGAATCGAACCGTGACCTCCTGGTTCATAGGCTGACGCTCACCCACTGAGCCACGCCGCAGGGCTTGGTGGGTTTCTCTGATGTGGGAAGGAGCCCTCAAGCTGAGAGTGTCTAGGTGCCTCCTGACACCTGCACAAGGCCAGCCGCCCACTCTCATCGTGGGATTCGGTTGTGCCGGCCACGACCAGCCTTGGCGTCGCCATCCATGAAATGGGAATAACAGATCCGCCCGGCTCTTCACTGAGCAAGAAGCAATGCCTCTGCCTCCCGCCCTGGAAGGATGCCGCGCGCTTTCCCATCTTCCCTTCTTTCTGTCTGAAATGTGAGAAAGATGAGTTCCCGCTTCAAAATGTCGACAAATCGAAGCAGGGCCATTTAAGAGAAAGTGGCCGGGCCGTAATAGCCCAATTGGGAGTCTGCGCAGCTGAAGGGCCGGCTCTCTCCCTGCCGGCGGACGGGCAATTACCACCAGGCATTTTTCGGGCAAAATAGAAGGCAGAGAAATAGCAAGCAGGAGCCCCAATTATCAGGAGTCATTCTCAGGATGTGGGGGGACCGCTCCCTCATCCTGCCGCTGGGAACTGCAGGCGGGGGAGACCCCGGCAAGTAGAGCAGTGAGGACCGCCCTTCAGCAAAGAGAATGTCTGGTCTTATTTGGCCTGAAGGCTGGGCCCAAGAGGAGGAGGATGGGAGGGTGGTCGGGAGCCAGGCTTCTCCCTCCGATGGGTGTGTCCTCCTCTGCTGGCCCCTAAGTAAATAGAGGGGACCTTCGCCCCTCCGAGCTCCCAGAGGAGCAGACAGAAGGCACCACGTCTCCAACCATCGTGAGGGTTCAGGCTGTGGGAGCTGGTGAACGCTTAACAACAGACTCTCAAAACCCCAAAGCAGCTACCTCTGATTCGTCGAGTTGGTCAGTGTCCATGGTGTAAGCAGAGCATGTCAAAGTCACGGCCCGTGGACCGCGTGTGTTTATTTGGCCCGTGTTAGCCTTTGAGTTGGACATGCTTGGTGTAAACACTGCCCGCCCGCTGGGAAGAGACGCGCACAGCACGCGGCTGTGGAATATGTTCGCCACCCAGATGCGACCCAGGTGAATACCCTCACGCGCACAGGAGCAGCGACATGATCAGGAACTGGCGGCTTTCGGAGTTTAATACGGTTACATCCTCAGTTTACGTAAAGGACGATTTCATGATGGCCGTGCTGAACACGACCCGCCGAAGTCCTGTACGCGGGACCGTTGGCTCTGGGGAGCCAGGAAGAGCTGCTGCGGCCACGGCTGCTCAGGGTCCTCAGGGCCCGCCCACTCCCCTGTGCCTGTGGGTGCTCCCGGCCATCCATCAGCAAATCGATCACTTTGTGATTAAAGAGAATCGAGAGGCAGCTCTCCACGCCTCGCCCCGGAAACCCGCCTTCCAGGCCAGCCCGAGACTGGGTTCGCTTTAGGAGAGTGAGTTCTCTTTTTCCCTCGCCTGGAGTTTTGTTTTCAAAATCACAAGCCTGTGGCCTCATCACGTGTTCAACAGCAAACCCTCAATGCCTACTATGTGCCAGACTTGGGAGAGGGAGATGGTACAGGCCCCATTGTGGGCATCCTTCCCTCGACAGGCCAAGCAGGGACTCCCGGCTCGGCTCCCTTGGGGGACAAGGGGGTGCTTCGGTTGCACCGGGTCCCCACATGTTTCTACTGCCCAGGCTTTTCTGGGCTCCCCTCTCTTTGTCTCCTATTTTCTAACAGTTTCTTCCCTTGGATCCCTGGAACGTTCCTAAATTAGCTGATGTAGTTCAGTATTTTTAAACAGCTCATGTAACTTGGTTATAGAGCTACTGTTTGCACAAATGAGAAAGCCCAGGAATGCAAAGTGGGGATGTGGGGAGCTCATTTGCATAAAGCACCTGGCATGGCTTTGTCCAATGAAATATGCAAATACTCCATGATTCAGGGGCCTAGAAGCCAGGAAACCCACACAGGTCTGTCAGGGGCACCTATGTGGGTGCTCATCACAGTGTTGTTTATGGGGGAGTCAGGGCACACAGGTGAGTGTGGGGACAGGTGCTGGGGCAGATGCCTCTGATGGCCTCATGACACCTCCCCTGGGCCCCCCCCGACCCCCGCCATTGCCGGCCCGCCGGGGAGTCCCCACCTCTGGATGGGCTGTATGCCTCTCCCTGGTCTTCTCTGATGTGGGCAGGCTCAGTCCATGTGCCGGATGCGGGCATTGACTTCTGGGGAACTCTTTCTGACTCAGTTATTTCTCACAAAAATGTATGAGGTGTATGTGTTAGATAAAATCAGGAGTCCCCACCTCTGGATGGGCTGTATGCCTCTCCCAGGCCTTCTATGATGTGGGCAAGCTCAGCCCAGGTGCCAGAAGCGGGCATTGACTTCTGGGGAACTGTTTCTAATTCAGTTATTTCTCACAAAAATGTACGAGGTGTGTGTCAGATAATGAAGCTATGGCAGCTCCGAGTTATTGAATCCAGTAGTCATGTGGTGGCTGGGTTGTGGTCCTTGTTTTTAGAAAATGCATACTGACAGCAAATAGTCCAACAAAGAAAAAAGCAGACATAGGCAGATAGATCGATAAAGCAAATGGCTCAAACGGACACGTGGTGGGGAATAGAGAGAAAGAGTGTACAAATGCTCATGGATTTATTACTCTTGCAACTTTTTTTTTTTCCAAGATTTTTCACTTTTTTTTAAAAAATATATTTTATTGATTTTTTACAGAGAGGAAGGTAAAGAGATAGAGAGTTAGAAACATCGATCAGCTGCCTCCTACACACCTCCCACTGGGGATGTGCCCGCAACCCAGGTACATGCCCTTGACCGGAATCGAACCTGGGACCCCTCAGTCCGCAGGCCGACGCTCTATCCACTGAGCCAAACCGGTTTCGGCACTCTTGCAACTTTTAAACGGGTTTGCAACCTTCTTAAATAAAAGGAAAAGACAAAAATATGAGGGTTATTGTCCCCATTTTACAGATGGGGAAACTGAGGCACAGAGAGGTTAGCACCCGTCGGCCACGGCCTAGAAACATTATTGCCTTATTTATAGGATGAGGCTCAGAGACATCCCCTCCTCCGTTCACCATCACACAGCATGAAAGTGGGTAGGTCTCAGCTGTGAAGGGCCCACGTGTCTCACCCTATGTGGACCTCGGGCGGGTTTGGACGAGGCAGAGGTCAGAGAGTGGACTCCCTGCAGTGGGCACACCAGTGTCCTCCCAGCCCCAGGGCGAATCTTTATGGCGCCCTTTCCTCCCTCCCTCCCACCCACCGCTGCAGAAGCCTGACCCGGGAGCCGGCCAGCCCCCTGCCCCCATCTCTCCCCCCATTCACTTTGCACCAGCAGCCCCACTGGGGTGGCGGGGAGGTGGGGGGCTGGCGAGGCAGGCTGGGGGTATTTGCCTGCAAACATGAGATGTGTGTTAAACACTCGGCCACAGCTTCTCCCCACCCGGCAGTGTTTGCTCAGCAAACACCATGGACTCCCTGTCCCTCTGCCTGGGCCTGGGCCCCCAGAGCAAAGCTGGTCCTTCACCAGCCTCCCGCCCCAGCTCCCCCTCCCCCCTCCTCCCCGACCCAGACCTGTGGAGCAGAATGGGCCCTCCTCCCTGGGCCGTGTCCGGGGTGTCCGGGCCTTGGGTACCACCTCTAACAGAATTCCTCCAGCGCTGGGATTCTGCAATGAGGGGGCGGTGAGTTTTAACCAGTTCTCTCTCTGGTCTCTGTTCCATCCATCCTCCAGGATCCAGGAAGCCAGCTTGTTCCAGCTATCATCCATTCATTCATTCATCCAAGAAGTATTTTTAAAAAATATTGATTGATTGATGGGAGAGAGAAACATCGATTTGTTGTTCCACTCATCTATGCATTTATTGGTTGATTCTTGTATGTGCCCTGACCCGCGATTGAACCCCCAACCTTGACGTATCTTCATTCATTCATCCAAGAAGTATTTTTAAAAAATATTAATTGATTGACGGGAGAGAGAAACATCGAAACCTATGCATTCATTGGTTGATTCTTGTTGCCCTGACCCGCGATTGAACCCCCAACCTTGACATACAGGGACAACGCTCTAACCAACTGAGCTCCCCAGCCAGGGCCCAAGACGTATTTTTTGAGGCCCACGGTGTGCCAGGCAGGGCTGTGTGCTGGGGACCCTGCAGTGCCCAACACCAAGTAGTCAGCAGAGCTTCTCCCCCTCCTGCAGCCGACTGAGTAAGGCAGTCAGCAGGCCAATCACCGAGGCCTGTAGAAACAGGAAGAAACTGGGGTGTCATCAAAGGCCCTGGAAGGAGGCGGAGACACAAGTCAACATGATGGTCGGTTCCTCCTTCTGCCTCAGACTCCATGGGGCCAGCTGGGCGCTGTTACAGAGCGTGTCTCTATTTAAAATGCTGGTATCTTACTTGTCACCGATTCTAAAAATTGACAAAACTCATCGAACATAAAGCTCACCATTTCAAAGGGTACAGTTCGGTGGCTTTTAGTACATTCACAGTTGTGTGCGACCATCACCAGTCACCATTGATTCCAGAACATTTTCCCTCCCAAAGAAGAACCCACAACCACGGCGCGGTCCGCCCCATTCCTCCGGCCTCGGCAGCTACAAGCCTGCCTTCTGTCTCTCTGGCTTCGCCTCTTCTGGATGCGTATACGTTTCATATGTGTCTTTTAGGTCTTGCTTCTCTCACTTTGCAGAATGTTTTCTGGGTTCATCCACGCTGGGGCACAAGTCAGCACTTCGTCCCCTTTTATGGCTGAATAGTACTCCATTTGCAGGCATAGACCACATTTCGTGTACCCATTCATCTGTTGGTAGACATGCGGACCATTCATGGGCTTTTGTATTCAATTTGATTTTTCAAAATATTGCATCAAAATGTTACTTATCGTGGGTACTGAGTTTCCTGGCAGCTCCCTAAATCTCGCCCCCCGAGGCACCCCGCCCTCGTCTCCGATGGGGTGGAACCGGGTCTCAGAGAGAAGGAAGAGAGTGAGGGCGCTGAGGGGGACAGAGCGGACACCGGTGGGGAGGGAGCCAGGCAGAGGGAACAGCCAGTGCAGACACCTGAGGCAGGAACATGCTGGGGATGTTTGAGGAGCAGCAAGGGCTCGGATTGGCTGGAACCGGGGAGCAGGGAGAGGTGGAGAGACTGGGCAGGGCTGGAGGAATGAACAGTGGGGAGGAAGCGGTGGGCCAACGCAGGGCTTTGTGGCAGGGAGAGGAGGGTGTGTTTCCTGTGAGCCCGATGGAAGCCATTGGTTAACTTTGAGTTGGTGAATTTACAGAATCTGGCTTTAGTTTTAAAAAGCTCGCTGGCTGCTCTGTGCAGAGGTTGGAAGCAAAACAGAAAGTGGGGGTCCTGGTTGGGGGGACCGTCGAAGGCGTCCAGGTGAGACCCCGTGAGGCCAGCAACAGACATAAAGAAAAGGGTCATCAGGTAGATGTTGAACATATAGAGAGAAGGCCCATTCGTTCACTTGGCGAACAATTATTGAGCACTGACTGTATGCCAGGCGGCGCTCCATGCTAGGAATACAGTGGGACACAAAGCCAGGCGAGGTCCCAGCCTTCACGGAGCTCAGAGACATGAAGCAAGGAATGGCCCATGTGACCAGGTGTGACGGGGAGCGTGGAGGGTGTGGGCTGCTGTTGACCTGTGGCTGTTTCTGGAAATGGGACCCATCGGTCAGAGGAAGACCTGCTATCCCACTGGGAGACGTGCCCAAGACACTCCGCTTCCTCTGAGGACGCGTCGTGGAGACGATGTCCCCACTGTCCTGCAACATGGCAGCCTCCTCCGGAAGACACACGTGGCTTCCCAGGTGGCCCCTCTGCAGGGGGAACACCGGCTCTGGGCGGTTGAGTCACCCCAGGACTCTGAGTTGGCCTTGTCTCCCTGTCTGGTCTTTAGAGGGAATCCCGAGGCCGTAGGGAAGGCTGAGAGGGGCCCATTAGCGCTCACCAGCCACTTCCCTCAGCTCCCAGGCGGCCGCCTCCCCCGTGACTGATGAGGAGTCCTGGCAGGGGGCTGATTCGGAAGAAACGAGGCTGGGAGACCCCTCAGATCCGGCACGGGAGACACCCCATTAATCTTTAACAAACATGAAGTTCCATGAGGCCGGGCCTCAACTAATGAGGCCTGGTTTCCCAGGACTCCCCGGGGAAGAGGAATTAACCACGGAGGTCCCGTGAGCAGGGAGTTGATTTCCCAAGGAAGGAGGGCGAGCTGGCTCCCAGGCTCGCGCCGGGGCCACCTGGACGGGTTCCCTGCAGGCCGGGCCACAAATGCCACCGCTCCCTTCACGGGCCTCCTTATGGACACGCGGTTTTTAAGGTGAGGTGCGATTGACACACAACTCATTGCATTTATGTGAAGTGTACGACTTGGTAAGCTTTGATACATCATACACCTCAAAACCATCACACAGTCCATATACTCAACACCCCCATCGCCTGCAACGTGTCCCCTTTGTAGCTCTTCCCCTCATCTAAAACTTCAAGGGCATGAGTACCCTAAAGCTAGTGTATAAAGTCAATCAGCTTAATACTCTAGAATTTTGTAATTCTTAGATTTTACTTATCACATCTCCTAAAAGTTTATGATTCTTAGATTCTAGGAAGGAAGGGCTGCATGCCTTGAGGGGTTCCATTAGATGAGATTTCTCTAATTCTACAATTCTATGGTTCTAAGTTCCTACAAAGCTAGAATTTTAGACCCTCTCGGTCTTATGTTTAAAATTCTATCATTCTAAGGTGCTTTTGTCGAGACTCCTAAAATTCTACAACGATATAGTGCTCAGTTTCTCTCGAGCTCTTAGGAACCCTCTCACTCCGAGATTCTAAGATGTGAACTTGGGCCAGCGAGTCGCCTTTCGGGCACTTGTTCCCAGGACCACCAGCTCCATCCCAGGTTCTGCGACCCGGGCGGCACCTGGCCCTGGACTGGAACTTGAAGATCATCAGCTCTCGGTGGCCAGCTTCTCCGTCCTCCTTGTGCCGGGACATCGGCTGCTCCTTAAAAGCATTGAGGCTGGGGAGGCACCGACTAATGAAATGAAGTGGCCGCCGTCCGGTAGCCGACAGGTCCGTGAGGGAGCAGGACACAGGACCCGTACGTCCGTGCTGAAGGCTGCTTCCCAGGCAGGCTCTCCGACCCGGTGTGGACGCGGAGCTGTTTCTTCCCAGCCCTTCCCACCGTTCTCTCCTATCTTGGAATTTTGCCTGGAGCCTGTCCTTGCTAAGGGCCACTCGTCTCACTGCCCAGAACTGGGTCCCACGGCCGCCTAGAGCTGCAAGAAGTTAGGAGAAGGATTTCCGTGAGCATCACTGCTGCTCGGACAAAAGCAGACGTCGGCTGACGAGGAAGAGAGGAAAACGGTACCGATGGGTGACCGGCAGCACCTGCCATACCGATGACCGTGATGCAACTGACAACAAAGTCCAGGTGTGCGCAGGCTGCAAGCACAGCTGGATCCCGGGGCTCAAAGGAGACTGGCAGGTAGTGAGTGACTCTGTGGGGCCCCACACCTGGTGGCAGGAAGGCCTCCAGCAACTGCAGGCCGACATTCTCAAGAAGGGAGAATGCGTCTTTCCTGCTCCCGCGGCTGGGGACGGGACTTGTGGTGGAAAATATACTCTGATGAGTGGATTCACACAGTGTCCCTCCCCGGGAGCTGCAGGTGAAGGCACATGGACACAGACCACGGTGTGTGTGTCGGGGGGCAGGTGGGGAGGGGTATTGGGCAGGTAAAGCCACCTGTTTCCATTGCAGGCTGGGCATGCGCTTTCGCATGACTCCCACTCAGACATCATTTGGATCAGACAAATTATGACTATTTGTTCAGACAAATTATTGAGTCCCGAGTCATAAGTCACAAGATTTAGTATTCATCCGTCCATCCATTCATTCGTCCATCCATCCTCCATCCATCCATCCATCCATCCGTCCATCCATCCGTCCATCCAGTCAATGTTCCTTGCTCTCCCTGTGTGATCTCAAGCTTACCACATCCCCTTTGAAAGGTCTCAGTGTCCCTCTGGGAGAGGCAGACTCCCCTAAAAATCTCCTCACCATTAGGGGTGCAGCTCTGGCCCTGGCTGGTGTGGCTCAGAGGATAGAGCATCGGCTTACAGACTGAAAAGTCCTGGGTTTGATTCTGGTCAAGGGCATAAGCCCGGGTTTCGGGCTCGATCCCTAGTAGGGGGCATTCAGGAGGCAGCCGATCAATGATTCTCTCTCTTCATTGATGTTTCTATCTCTCCCTCTCCCTTCCTCTCTCTCTAAAAATCAATAAAAAATATATTTAAAAAAGAGTACAGCTCTGGGGTCAGACAACTTTGTTTCAATCCAGGCTCTTCCACTTATCAGCTCTGTGCATTGAGTAAGTCACTTCCTCATTTGGAACCTCAATTTCCCCAATCTCCACAATCCCAGCTGCCGTGAGGGGGTTGAATGAGATCATGTATGTCAAACATGTAGACAGGTGCCTGACCCACCATCACCATCACCACCATCATCATCATCATCAAGATCATCACCGTCACCATCATCATCACACCACCACCACCACCATCATCATCATCATCAAGATCATCACTGTCACCATCATCATCACACCACCACCATCACCATCATCATCATCATCATCATCACCGTCACCATCATCATCACCGTCACCATCATCACCGTCACCATCACCATCACCATCATCATCATCAGCACCGACACCATTATCAGCACCGTCACCATCATCAGCACCGTCACCATCACCATCACCATCATCATCATCATCACCGTCACCATCATCAGCACCATCACCATCATCAGCACCGTCACCAACACCATCATTTGTCCTGCCTGCCCCAGGAAGATTACCATAGTCACAAAGTATCACAAAGATTAAAAACAAACCCAAAACACTAAAGCTCAGTTCCCTGGCCCACCCTTCGTCCCGTCCCCAATAACCAAGCCCCTTTCCGGCTTTCGCTGGGGCTGAGAAGGGTCCCCCCTAACAGGAGCGTGGGGGGAAGAGCACATGAACCCCCTTCTTTTGATTCATCTCCCTCAGTGTTCCAGGCCCATCCCTGTTGGAGAAAATGTCTCTCACACAAGATCCCTCAGCAGCAATTATCTAAATGGGAGGCTGGGAGGGGAGAACCATTTAGAATCCACTTCATTGCGGGATTAGCTAATTAATTAACGGTTTCACTGACAACTCGGTGGAGAAGTGTGTGTTAAACAGGAGCGCAGTGGGGCGTGATTTATAGACTGTCTCACAGCCCCCACCCCGGCCTCTCCAGCCGAGCGCCCTCCCTCCTGCCCACTCCATGGCCCCCAGAGCGGGGAAACCTGCGGGGGACCCTCCCTGGAACTCCCTCTGGAGTCCTGGGGCCTGGGCTGCTGGATGAGGGGGCCACGCGGAGATGACAGAAGGGCAGCTGGGGAGGGAGGAGGGCGGTGGGCTGGGGCTACAGGGAGACAATGAAGAGATAACGAGGCAGCTGAGGCTCCAGGGGTGGCTGCATCTGCCCCTTGCCCCCAGCCCAGAGCCACTCCATCTGTGCCCGTCCCGGCACGCGGGCCATAGGCACCTGCTGGCCACGGCTGCTCCCTGCATCCCAGCAGTTCGCGGCTCTCAGCACCCCACCCGTCCTATGCACAGAGTAGAGAGCACTGTTCAGGGAGCCCAGAGATGTGGCGGGGCCCGGGCATATGCACCTTTGGAACCCCAATTCTGAATGCCATGACAGCCTAAGAGCAGGCTTCTAGGCTTGCTCCAGGGGATCCAGGGATTTGGTCCACACCGTGAGCTCAGTGAAGCTGAGGCCCGCAGTCCAGCTCTGGATTCTTATTGCTATCATGGAGGCGCTCAGCCCGGCTTCTGGGGTGCGGAGAAGAATGTGGGGGCCCTGAGGTTGCAAGGCAAATGTAGGATGCAGGCCTCTACGATTCATCTTCATAGAAAAGAAACAGCATGTGGCCAGTCGGTGACTGAATTTCCCAGAGAAACAGGATGTGGGGAGGGGGGTGGGAAGCGGGTATGAGAACTGCGCACGTGACTGTGTGTAGCGCATTTTCAGGAAGATCCCCAACAAAGGGAGGTGGAGACAACTAGAAAAGGCCTCAGCCCATTTTTTAAAATAACCCAATAGGAGACAATAAGACCACAGCGCTCAGCCAGCTAGGAACCGGTTCAATTGCCTGTGCTCGCTACTCCAGGGGTGCCTGCCTGCCCACAGACACCCGCTCTCGGGAAAGTATTCAAGGTCTCGTTTTCACCATCCTTCTGTCTCTGAGTCCGTTATTGGAATTGGGACAGGTAAGCATTTCTCACACAAATGTTTTGTATACAGACAGGTGGGCATTTTTCCGGGGAGAGGGTCTGGAACAACCACAGAAGGGGTGTGTGACCCCAGAGGTCAAGTA
>NW_005353602.1:163447-165736 GCF_000412655.1 Myotis brandtii | reverse complement strand
AGAGAGGAGATATTTCAGAGAGGAAGGGAGAGAAACATCAATGATGAAAGAGAATCATTGATTGGCTGCCTCCAGCACACCCCCTACTGGGGATTATATGTGCCCTTGACCTGAATCAAACCCGGGACCCTTCAGTCTGCAGGCCGACAATCTATCCACTGAGCCAAACTGGCTAGGGCAGGTTATGCATCTTTAAATGAGCTTCTCTGAGCTCTTGGCCCACGGTTCTAGAAGAGTCGTCTCAGTCCTTCTTCACAGAAGAGGGCAAATGCTCTTCAGTGCAGCCCACGGGGCCCCCAAAGGGCTGGGTCCATCTTCCCCTCCCTCTGCCCTCCCCCACGCACCTCCTGCTGCATCAGGGACCCCACTTGCCCGGCAGGGACGGAGAGAGGAGGGGTGGGGAGCCTGGGCTGGCTCGCGTCCCCACGGGCGGTTCTTTCTCCCAGGAGAAGGAACACATCACAGAGGGGCCTGTCACAGGCCAGCATAGAGGCTTTGGAGAGGGGCCGGGCCCACTCGGTCCTGCCTGTCTTGCCATCCTACTTACCGGCACCTTCCAGAGGCATCATGGACAAACGTAAAGAAAACTGCATTTCAGGGCCGGTTAAGACCACAGTCCCACCCGGTGACGGTCTAAAACGTGTCCTGGTGACTCCGCAGTTTCCTCCTCAGCACCCGTTCCCTGCAGGAGTGGCCAGGCTCAGCGGGTCTCGTGTCCCCCGGCCCTATGGCCATTGCATGATGCCACCAGAGTGCACCGAATCCTGGAACACGCGCCCCCTGGAGCTGCCTATAGGGCACTTAAAACTGTCCAGGTCTGATGAGCAGAGAAGCGCTACTTATATCACAGACTTGGCAAGTGCCCTGCCAGACTGCCACTCAGAGTTATTCACAGAGACGTCACGCGAGAGTCTGCCCCTGGGACCGTCTGGCTTCGAGGTTTCATCACCTGGAGGCCAGGTGCAAGGGCAGCGCCCGGGGCCCCTTTGGACGAAGGGTCCCTGTGGAAGGTGAACTCGGAGGTGGTTAAGGGCAGAGTGGCCCCTCGGTCCCGACCCCATCCGTTCGGGAGCCGTGCCCGTGGTAGGCACGTTCGTGCGCCCCGTGCTGCCCTGCTGGGGGCTCTGGCCCCTCCCGGCGATTGTCCTGTTCTGCTCATTGTAGGTTTCATGATTCACAGCCTTCGCTTTCCGGCAAACTGCCTCCCCCAGTGCAGGCCCGCCTGCACCTGGCCCCACCTTCACTGGCCCACCGGTACTCTGACCTTTAGAAGAGACACAAATATCCCGCCCCCCCTGCTCTGCCCCGCTGGCACCGGCACGCTGGTCTCGGCCGCTGGGAGAGAATGGGATGACTTTTCTTAAGCTCTCACAGCGTCTCTTGGCCTGGCTCCTTTCCACACAGACCTAACAGCAGTAACCCCCCTGGTACCTGACTGTGTGTAACTACTGGGGGCCACATCTGTTAAAGTTGTCAGAATGAGTATGTGATCCTTTTAAATGTTAAAATAAAGAAAAAAATATAAATATATAAAGAGAAGCCAGGGAGTCCGTGCTGCCATTGTTCCCATTTCATAGATGCGCAAACAGAGGCATTAGGAGAGTAAGTGACAAAGCTAGCAGATAATAGAGTTTAGTGATTTTATATATATACTTATATATATAAGTATATATATATCTATATATAAATACCTATATATATATAAAATCACTAAACTCTCTATACATTATTTACCCTAAAATATGTACCCTTCCATTAGACTAGTTCCCAGCACAGCGAGAGCTCAGCAATGTTGGTTACTCTTATGCTGTACGTATAGGGCAAGCAGAGCCCCCTAAGACCCTGGCACGCACCACCTCATGGGCCTCTCCCACCGCTTCTGGGAGCCAACAGGAATTGGAGGCACAGAGAGGGTAGGTGACTCCCCTGAGGTGGCACAGCAGCCTGGGGAACTTGAGGTCTGCCCTCTGCCTCACCTGAGACCCCTTCGGTCCTGAGGTTCAGCTGCCAGGGCGGGTGAGGCTGTGAAATCACCCCTGTGCGTGTTCAGGTGGGAGAAGAGGCTCAGAGAGGGGCGGGGACTCGCCCCAGGTCACACAGCAGGCGGGGGTGGGGGTGGGGGGGCAGGCAGGGCAAGAGAGCCTTGACCTCCTGCTGGCCTCAGCTCTCCCCAGCTCAGAGTTCAAGGATGCGGAGAGGATGGGGGAAGGTTAAACCCAAACCAAATACAAAAAGGCTGCCCCTCAGCCCGCTCGCACCTAGCCCCGCACCCACCCCACCACCCCACCC
>NW_005353602.1:156509-163143 GCF_000412655.1 Myotis brandtii | reverse complement strand
GGCCGGAGGGAAAGGGGGCTGGGCGCCGGGAGTGGGGGAAGGAGGGGGCCCCCACCCTGGTCTGGGGGTTTCTGATTAGACCTTCTCTGCTCCTCTCCCTCGGTCTGTGACCCACGCCTCTCATCCGTCTGTCTGTTCATCTCTCTGTGTCCCTCTGTCTGTCTGTCTAGGTGTCTTGGTTTCCTGCTGCCCCTCGTTCTCTCTTTATTTCTCCCTGGGTATTGGGCTCTGTCTCAGTTTCTATCTCTGGCGTCTCTATCTCTGGGTCTCCCTCGCTCTCTCTTATTTTCTCTATCTCTCTGATTATCTCTCTGTCTCTCTGTCTCTGCCAGCTTATCTCTCCCTTTGCCTCTTTAGTTCTCTGCCTCTGTGTCTGGGTGTCTGTCTGTCCCTCCAGGAAAAAGGACAGACTCAGCCCCTCCACTTGGACTGCCCTCTCACTTCCTCCCACAAGGAGTTCTGCTGGCACCAGGGGGAGGAAGGGCCCAGCCCATTGCACAGATGGGGAAGCTGAGGCTCAGGGAGGTCCTATGGGGGTGAGAGCCCCGCCCTGCCCTCCTGACCCGAGTCAATAGCCATAAACATAACCAAGTCGTCCGCGCGTGACCTCTGGCATCCCGGACACTTTGGTCCGTCCGTCCGTAGCTGGGCCAAGGCTTTGGGTCTTCCAGGCAGGCAGGCCCCCAGCTCCCCTGGCCCCAGCCTAGGGACAGCTCTGCAGGACCCCGACTCACCTTCCCCGGCTCAGCTGTTAATGCCTCCCAGGCAGGCCCTGCCCTCCTGCGGGAAGGGTCCTTCTCTGGGGCCTCCTGCTGCACGGAGTTGGGGGGCCGGGGGAGGGGGGCCAGCCAGGCCTGCTGCGGACTAGATAAGGAGCAAAGCCAGGCAGCTCATCCTCTTTTTTGTAATCTCCTCCTCCACCACCACCTTCCCCAGCACTGACCCCCCCCCCCTTTTATATCATCTTTATGGCTTTGGAATTATCTGGGCTGACACTGCATTCATTTAGCCAAGGGCAGGTGGGGTTTCGGGAGACAACTTCCTCGTGTGTGTGTGTGTGTGTGTGTGTGTGTGTGTGTGTGTGTGTGTTGGGGTAGCCCCATCCTCACTCCCTAGTGGGGATGCTGGGGAAGAGGAAATAAGACAAACTGGAGGAGAGGTTGGGGACACAAGGGACACCCGGTCCAAGGCAGAAAGAGATTCTGAGTTCCAGAAATCCCAGGGGCAGGGCCAGCGCGCAGGCAGCCGTGGCTGACTCGGCCCCACAAAGAAATGCGTTTCATCTCGAAATAATCCTTCTCTCCTCCCTGCCCTCCTCCCTCCTTCCTTCCTCAGAATAGCCCTTGAACTTCAGAACACGAGCCCTGGCTTTTCCAGGCTGTGTGACATTGGGCCAGTCGCTTCACCTCTCTGAGCCGGTTTCCCCATCTGTCAACCGGAGACAAAAAACAAGCCCATTTCATTCCGTGTTATGCGGACTGAAGAGAAATGAGGGAGGGTGCCGGGCGCGTCACTGAGCACATAGTAGGGCATTGCCGCCCCCCTCACTTTACTTGGCTGTGATTCCCGTGCGCCCGTGGGACCCAGGGACAACTCAAACCGCCTCTGCCCCCCACGGTGCTCGCTGATGTGAAAGAGTGGCCCCCAGAAGCAAGAGGGGTTTTACAAATAGTATTGTATTTCCGGATGGGAATACGGACGTGCTCACAGTGCTTAAAGGAACAGTGCTACTGAACTTATGAAGCAGATAAATTAGGGGTGATTACTCTCATCACAAAAGGATACACTACAGGGGTTCTTTAAGTGGCGAGCCCTCTGATAGGGGAGCCGCGAGCCTTAGCTGGAGCTCTCTCTGCCGACCTCCCGGTGGAGCAGTTAATGATGGTGAAATGAATCAGGGCCTTGCCTGAGACTGCAGTTCTGCCTTTGTCCCCGCTGACTGGCTGGGCGCCTGGGACAGGTGGCTGCCCCTCTCTGAGTCGTTTTCCCACCTGGATGATTGGACGGGACCCCCTGTGGCAGTGGCCCACCTCCACCCCAGGCCAGGACTCCTTCATTGCTCCCCTGGACAACAGCCTCCCCACTGGGTTCTCTGCTTCCTCCTTTACCCTCCTTGACCCCAACCCCCATCACAGTCACAGGGTCTTCCAAAAACCGGGATTCATTTCTCCTGCATCAAACTCATCGAAGGCTTCCCATGGCCCTCAGTTCTGCATGACCTGGCCCAGCTCCTCTCTTCTCAGTCCCTGCCTTGCTCACCCAGCTCTAGCCATGCCAGCTCATTTCTACCCCAGGGCCTTTGCACTTACGGGTCCTTATCGGAACACTTTACTCCAGACCACCCTGGCTCTTTCTTGTCATTAGTTCCTGGTTGAAATGTTACCATGTCATGACAACTTAATCTAACAGACCTCTCATACTCACGGTGCCCTGTTTGTTTGAACTTTATTCTCTTAATTGTACTTAGTTCTAACTGATATTGTGTTTTCGCTTGTTTAGTATCTGTCTCTCCCACCAGATTGGGAGCCAAGAACAGGGATGGGATCTGTCTTGTTTAGCGGGCCCCTCAGCACCTTACCCGTGGCCTGGTGGATAGCAGCGGCTCAGTAAGTATTTGTGACACTAACCATTGGATCCTGGAGTTTCAACACGTCTCCGAGGTGCGTCTTAAGCTATAAGTGAGTGAGTGTTTTCCTAATGTTGGAAAAATAAAAGATGGCATGAATCTGGCCACATAGGACAGTCTCCTTGACAACCTGCCTACAGGCTGGCTCGCTGTCATGAACATAAGGCCAAGGACTAGGCTTCCAACCAGCCCTGAGGTGACAGGTCACCCTCAGCCCAGCCCTCCCCCCCCCTCGCCCCCCTGCGACTCTGGGGAACCTTCCTGGGGTCCGGTGGGCGACCTTGGCAGGAAACTATTGCTCTTTGCAGGTCCTGGGCCGGCTTGCCATGAGTCCGTGATGGAAGAGCCTTACCGCAGCTGCCCCAACAGTCCCACCGGCCATCTTGGCCACACCGTTCTCTGTGAATGACTGTCGTCAACTAAGGAGGTAGAGATGCAGAATGAACATCAGAAAGGCTCTCAGAGGGGCTCATGGGAAGTGCGGAGGGCAGCGGAGGAAGGAGAGTTGTTCTGATGGGAAAGATCTGGAAAAACGAGGCTTGGACGAGATGGGGAAGAGCGATGGGGCATGGGGGGGGCATGGCCTTGTCTGGAGGTGAGCCTGGGTCTTTGCCTTCTGACGCCTCTCGTCTTGAATTGATACTGAGGTTCTCAGAAGACGTTCACCTGGTCACCTTGAAATGACCACACTGAAGCAGGGACCAGAGGAGATCGGCATGTGTTGAGGGCCTACTACGTGCTGGCCCTCACCTGTGTCATTGTGTCTAATATTCACAAAAGCCAAGACCAGCCAAGCAACTCGATCCTCATTTCAAGGACTGGGAAGCCGAGTCTCTGAGAGGTTGAGTGACTTTTCTAAGGACACACAGCTCCTGGGGGCTGAGGCTGGGATTTGAACCCACGTCTGGCTGACCGTGGAGCCAGCACGTGCTTTCTTCGTCACACGGAGCTGGGTCCTGAGCTCAGGGATGAAGATAATGGAGATGCCGGGAGGGGGACGGGGAGAGGAGGCCCGTGGTGCTGCTGTGATGGTGGTGGAAGACTCGGGAGCGGAAGGCACACGGAGGACGGTTGGATGGAGTCGGGGTCTGGCCCCCGAGACGACACCCTGCGTCCGTGTTCCCGGCCCCACCCCATCCAGTCCTCTCTGGCCTGAGCCAGCCGGAGCCTCGGGAGGCGGGGGAGGGAGGGGCGCAGACATCCTGTAATTGCCCTGGCTCTTCTGTGAAATTTGTTTCGGGACACATTAGTTCCAGTGAATTTAGCCGAACAGTGGGGGGCCCTGAGAAATGATTTGCAATTAGCCGCAGCCCCACGGCTCCCCGTTGGGACGTGAGGCTTGGGCACTGAGTGGCGAATGGCCAGGGGGTGGGGCCGCCGCCCATGCCCGGGGGCTGAACTTGAGCATCTCAGACCTGACTTAGGGGCCATTGGCTCCCGAGGTCAAGGCCAAGACGTCGCCAGGGCAGAGGGGCGTGAGAGGGTCAGATTCAGGCTTCCGCTTTGCAGAGGGGGTGCCGGCGCCCCCACCCCTGTGGGGAGGGCACCGCCTGAGGTACCTCTGTCTTTGCTGTGCCCTTTGTGTCCTCGACCCTGTGCCGGGCACTTCCCTCTGATAGTAAAGTCTCTTCACTTCGCAGGTAAGGAAATGGGCACTTGGAGAGGAAGGGGATTCTCACAACCCGCCCCCCCCCCCCGCCCCAGGATGTGCGAGGGGAGGACTTGAACCCTGGCCAGTCGGTCTCTCCAGGTCACGATAGCTGCCTCCTCTGTGGCCTCTAACGGGAGGCAGACCAGGGTGGGCTTACGGCTCCTGAGCCAGGCGTGCCTGGTGTAAGCCCCCCACAGGCTCGTCTGCTCTCTGGGACTCAGTTCCTCAGCAGGTAAGTGAGAATGCTGTCCTGATGCTTCTAGAATAAAGTGAGAATGTAAAACATTATGGCCCTGGCTGGTGGGGCTCCGCTGGTGGGGCATCGTCCCGAGCACCAAAAGGTTGTTGGTTCGATTCCCGGTCAGGACACATGCCCGGTTTTGTGCTCCATTGTTGTGGCCAAAGGTGAACTGAGCAGAGACTTCACGAGGCCCACCTGGGCTGCCAAGTGGAGTCTGTGCCCTGGGAGTGATGGTGAGCACGTGGGTAGATGGAGGGTGAGTGGGTCCGTGGGTAGGTGGTCAGTTGGGTATTTGGCTGGATGGTTGACTGGTTGGTCAACTTTGCGGCCAAAGGTAAACTAAGTGGGGGCGGGGGGTGAAAGGATTAAGGAAAGACAGACAAGAGAATAAAAGCTGGGTCTCGGTGGGATGCTGCTCCCTGATGAGGAGACAGCGCCGACGCCCACAAGCCGTGTCTTTTTTTTTTAAAAAAAATATATTTTATTGATATTCTACAGAGAGGAAGGGAGAGGGATAGAGAGTTAGAAACATCGATGAGAGAGAAACATCGATCAGCTGCCTCCTGCACACCCCCCACCGGGGATGTGCCCCCAACCCAGGTACACGCCCTTGTCCGGAATCGAACCTGGGACCCTTCAGTCCGCAGGCCGACGCTTCATCCACTGAGCCAAACCGGTTTCGGCGCCATGTCTTTATTTTATAGCAGATGCCACGAGGCAAAGCAGGGGCGTGATCACGTTGTTTACAGCATTCTCGTGAGTTTCGACCTCACTTAACTACATGCACCTGAACTCTAGCACAAGGCACGTGGGGCCACGTGTTTGGACCATAGGTTCAAGCTTACAACCACAGCCGTTGGCTATGATTGTGCTGGGAGGGCCCTGCCCTCCAGCTGGGACTTGCACGTGGCAATGAGAGGACCCTGTCCTTTCATTAGTCTGAGGCTTGAACCTGGCCAAAACACCGTAACCGCGCCCCACACTCCATTCCCGCTGGAGGGCGTGCAGGAGGCAGCTGGGCCATGTTCTGCTCTCACGTCAATGTTTCTCTTTCTCCCTTCCTCTCTCTCTAAAAAAACCCAATAAAAATATTTAAAACAAACAAACAAACAAACCATTATGCCTGCAGAAGGGCTCACTGAATGATAGTTGTTGTTACTATTACATCTGATCACGTGTAACTGGAGAGGGGCGAAGTAGGGGAGGGGCCAAGCCCAGGCCTTGAGCGGGTGTGGAGAGAACCAAGACAGCCCTGGCCCCCAGCGAACACCCCTAGGGCCGCTGGGGCGAGCCAGGCAGCAGGCCCTGTGAGCCTCCATGGCCCGCGAGGTCTCTGCGGGCTGGGTGGTCAGAGGGGCTTCTGAGAAGGGGGGCTTTAGTGCAGCATTGTGCCTGTTAGGATGGGGGCTCCACATGGCACAAACCCAGGGGGCTTTCCCCTCCCTCCCTGCAGGCAGGTCTCACCTTTCTCAGGTCCACAGATGAGGAAACGGAGGACCAGGTGCCCACAGTCCTGCAGCGCCCGGACTGGCCTGAGACTGGCCTGAGATTCCCACACCCGGGGGGACCCCCTCAGTCCTGTCAAACTGGGGTGGCCGGTCGCCCTCTTTTAGTGACTGGGCGGGGACTGAGCCCAAGACTGCCTGCCCCCACACTCCTCCCTCCTCCCAGCATCACCTGCATTTCCCTTCTACTCCGCCTCCCTCTTCTGAATTCATCAGCTGGGTCCTCCCGGTCCCCAGAGGAGTGGCCGGTCCCACGCCTCCCGAGGACCCCCCAGTGCCCAGGGCCGGGCGTGCCCTCCCTCTGGCTCCTTATCTTCCCTGGTCTCCTTGCGGAAGAAGAGATAAAGGGGATGCTGCGGCCGCTCGTGCGCCGGGCCAGCCCGTCCTCCTCCCGCGCGCGTGTCCCTGGCCCGGGCAGATAAAGGGTTAGGCCTCAGCACATGTCATTTTCTTTGTGTGAAATCAATATTCAGCAAAGTTTATCTGCCCGACATAGCAGGAAGTGCTAATTTCACCCGCGTCAATTATTTTGACGAATGTTCATAATGCCCAGGGTGTGAGCAGAAGATAAAAGAATTACGAGCATAGCGCACGCGGGCTCCTCACACACA
>NW_005353602.1:146685-156002 GCF_000412655.1 Myotis brandtii | reverse complement strand
TTCTCAGTCTTGTCTGTGATTTTTAGGATAAAGCAGTGGTTTAAAACCCAGGGCGATTTGACCCCTCAGGGACATTCGCTAAGGTCTGGGGACATTTTTGTAATTCCAGCTCCTGGTGATTCTCTACGAAATTTAAAAAAATAAAATACATAAAGAGTAATATGAGTTTTGGGCTCAAAGCTCTGCATCTTGACTTATTGGGGGCATTATAAATAAAGTTCCAAAAAATAGTTTATTGATTTTTAGAGAGAGAGGGAGAAGGAGAAACAGCAATGTGAGAGTGCAACATTGATCAGCCGCCTCCTGCCCACCCCCTACTGGGGATGGAGCCTGAAACCCTGGCATGTGCCCTTGACTGGGAACCCAACCGGCAACCTCCTGGTGCATGGGACGCCCAACCAACTGAGCCACACCGTCCAGGGCCATTATTCACTTTTTATGTTTGTTTTATAGTATCTGCTTCTCCCTCTTAAAACATAATTTCCACATGGACAGGGATCTTCGTTTTGTTCAATTTGCTGTATTTCCAGCCCCTAAGACAGTGTCTGCCACACGTAGGCCTTTAATACATGTTGGTTGACTGAATCCACGTGCCTCAGTTTTCCTGCCTGTAAAATGGGAACCTTAGCAATCATGCTAACGACCAAGGGTAGTTTCAGCACTCAATAAAGGTTGGTGATTATTATTGTCATTATTATATTACTGCCTCCACCTACCGCCCTACTTCGCTTCCATGAATATTGTTTCAATTACTACTGCTGCTAAGTACCCCAAAATGTAGTGACCCCAAACCACCTTGGATTCTGTGGGGTGGGAATTCAGAAAGGGCCCGTGGGGATGGCTTTTCTCTGCGCCCCTTGCCTGGGGACACTTGACGGCTGGAGGCAACACAGAGGCTGAGGGCCAGAATCATCTGGAAGCATCTTTACCCGCCCCCCCCTCCCCCCCGGGCTGGGGTGCCTCGAAGGTCTGTCGACAGGAGCACCTGTGTGTGGCCTCCACGTGAGACCTGGGCTCCCTCACAGCATGGAGGCCCTGGGGGGGTCAGACTTCTTCCGTGCTGGCCCACTGCCTGGCCTTTCATGACCAGCCTGGGAAGCCGCACGACATCGCTCCGCCATCCTTGGTTGGTCGCAAGAGTCACAGGCCCACCCAGATCGAAGAGGAGGGACATGGAGAGGCATCAGAGAACCTCGGGACCACGTGTTGAAACGCCCACACTCGCTCACATATGTACACACTGTTCAGCCAGCTGTATGTTCACAGGGTTGGAGCACACAAAGGCAAATGCCTTTGCCTGTTGTCCAGCCGGAACCACGTAGCCCGGATGAGGAGCTGCAGGCAATGTTGGGGTCCTTCCAACTCCATTCAAATCAGCCACCAACACTTGCGGAGATCTCCCCAAATCTACCAACTGCCAGCCGCACTTACGTATTTTTCAAATAACTATACCCGAGGACGCTCCTTCTAGGACAGTGGTTCTCAACCTTGGCTGCACATTAGAATCACCTGGGAGGAATCTTTTTAAAATCCTGATTTCTGGGCCTCGTCCTCCAGAAATTCTGTTTCTTTGTGATGGGGTGGGGCCACAACATTAGTAACAAAGAAACAGAATTGCCGGAGGATGTGGCCCAGAAATCAGGATTTTAAAAAGATTCCCAGGTGATTCTAACGTGCAGCCAAGGTTGAGAACCACTGTTCTAGGAGGAGATGCTGAGTGTCGATCACGTAATATATGGTGTTGTGAGCAGGTGTCATGATGTTATATGATAAAATATTATGAGCAGATGATATGCTATTTATTATGAGCAGGTGATAGATGACGCCATATTACGATTATGGATGATGATGTATCGGGGCCCGGGCATCCGCGGGAGCTCTGTGTTCACACGCGCTGGCGCCGAGGCTCTGATTTAAGAACTCCCTTCCACTCGCCCGCCCCTGGCCCTGCCAATCAAAGTCTCTTTTGCTGAGTGGGACAACGGATCCAAAAACCTCTTCCATCCTTGGGACTCGGCCAGGTGTGGATTTGGGATTTCTGGGGATTTTAGGCCCAGGGCTTTGGGTCTTTAAAAGCTGATTCTGAGAGCTGTTTGTAGCAGGAGCAATACCGAGGATGAAATTGCCTCGGGCCGATGGCTGGCCCAAGGTATACGAAGGATGCAAAGGGTCCACTCATGATCTCGAAACGAAACGATAAGGACCGAGAGCGGAGTGGAGAGGGGATCTGAGAGGGTGAAAACAGGCCTGCCCCCGCGTACACCTCCGGCAAGCACCCGCCGGCGGAGAGCAATGCAAACACTCGCAGGTGCACAGTTCTCACCGATTTGCAGGGATGGAGGGACCAAGAGGAGTTTCGAGGCGTAGCAGGTCTGAACACGAAGTATCCCTCCATCAATACGGATCCATTTCCTTCCTGTAAAATTCCAAATCAAGGCCTCGCATTTCTAGACGCAGAGCTGAAATCCACGGGGAAGTGACCATCGCAGGGGTGACTGGGATGCGGGCTGTGGAGGCCGCCGGCCCACGTTGCCGCCCAGGGTCTGCCACTTCCTGGCTGTGGGTGACCCGAAGTGGGTCACAGACCCCTGCGCCTCCACTGACACGTCTGCAAAGTGGTCGTCGCGGCAATTCCCGCCTCACAGCGTGGTCCTGAGGATCGCAGAGACGCAAAGTGCTCCGGGCAGCCCGGCACGCAGGACGCACTCAGTAAATCCCCAAGGTCTATGTCATTACCAGTGACCCCATGCACGCAACAGCTAAAATGCTCCTCTCCTTAAAGACAATCCCTCCTCTGACGTGGCTGAAACACCTCCCAGAAATCTTGCCCCAACACCAGGACTGGGCCCAGTGCACCGCTCTAGTGGCTGCAGCGGAAGTGGGTCCCCATGGGGGGGGTGGGGGGAAGTGGCATTATCACAAATGCCACATTGCGAAGGTTTTGTTAAATTAATCCCGTTATATGTTTGTTGGAAAAGGAAAGCACACAAAAGTATTACTTAAGAAAACACACACAGAGATCAGAAGGCCAGAGCGTAAGGCTGGCCTTGGGTGGGTCACCCTGCGGCCATGGTGTCAAGGGCAGAGGCCAAGGCTTCCCTTCTGGAGCCTCCCTGTACGCTGTTAGTCTCACCCAAAGGCCAGGTCCGCACCCAGCCCCTCCGACTTCCTGTTTTAGGGAGCCAGACACCAGCACCCAATGTCCCCCACCAGCTCCCCGAGATGGCCAAAGGCGAGGGCATTTTCCCATCAGCTTTGCTGTGATGGTTGCTCTATTTTTTTTTTTTTCAAATAAGGGAAATAACAAATGTCATGCAAATTACACAATTAGCACAGAATGTGGTTTTAGCCCCCAAACAACACTTGAAGCCGACAAAATAAATTAAATAAAAAGAAAATAAACTCAACAGTCTACTGAAGAACAATTTCATTTAGCAGATAATTTAGAGCCTTGTAATTATTTTCTTAGTTTTCTTAAAACCCAAACATCGCGCGCTGTATTTCAAAGACCTTGCCTCTGTTCCCGAGGAGGAGGAGGAGGAGAGCGCTTGCATAATTAGCAGCATGGCTCTCTGCGAGAGCAAGATGCTCCTCTTGTTTGGAAAGTGGGGGATGAATTCTCTGTGGTGTCTTGTTTGTTGATGTGGGTTTTTAGAAGTGTCACCCCTAATCCATGTCTGGACTCCAGCCAGACCGTGTAATGTTTGGCAGGCATTTGGTGCAGGCAGGGAGGGGAGGTTTGGTCAAAGGCTGGGATTCTGGCTGTAACTCTTGACTGATGTGGTCTGAGACTTAGTTTCCCAACTGGGTCCATGTTTGGACAAAGTGCTGGATGACAGTCCGGGTGTGGGTTGAAGTTCTGGGGGGGTTAATGGCCTCGGTGGGCCTAGAGCTGGTCATCCCCTCAGCACCGTGTGCAAGGTACAGGGTCAGTTTAGGAGCAAGCCTCAATTCTGCTTCTAATGTGCAGCCATTGGGGAAGGCTAACTGCCTTGTATCAGTCAGGATGGGCTAGGTCATGCCGCTGTAACAAACAGTCCAGCAATCTCCTGGTTTAAAACAATGAAGGCTCGTTTCTCACTCATTTCAGTTGTCCAGGACCCGTCAGCAGGTGCACAGCTGCTCACTGAAGTCACGCAGGGACCCAGCTAGAGGGGGCAGTCACCGTTCTAGGACACCACCATCTCAGCATATGTCTCTACCACCCATGCAGCAGAAAAAGAACAGTGGGCAGTAAGCACCAGCAATTAAATACTTTGGCCAGGAAGCAATGCTCATATTTAACTGGTCAAACATAGTCACATGGCCACACTTAATTTCAAGGGAAAGAGAACTTGTAAGCCCCCTGAACTTGGGAGTAGAGCCCTGGATATTGATGTACCACATGGATCTTGAAATGGTGGTGGTGGTGGGGGGGGATCAGAGATTTTCGGGATCTGGGAAATTGGGCGCCCAAGAGTAGCTTCCCCTTGGATAATAAGTTGAGAAGTTATTATTAAGGGCAACATTCCCACCACTATCTTTATTGTTTTTGTACCTATGTATATTCTACAAAGGGTATCCACAAATATCTTGCTTAATCTATTAAATAAATACAACAAGAACCAATATTTTCTTTTTACCATTAACCATGTACCAGGCATTTAACATATGATGCCTCATCTAACCCTGTATTACTATGACTTTCCATTTCACAAGCTGAACAGCTGAGGCTCAGAGAGGTTAAGTGACTTGGCCGAGGTTGCACAGCTACCAAATGGCTGAGTTAGGACTTGAACCGAGGTAATGAGCAGCAATGCTTCTAAGTCTAGCCACGCGTTTCTCTTAAGGAGGGAAAGAAGGGTTAACAACGACTGACAGGACTGAGTAGGTCACAGTGAACACGTAAGTTAGCTGGAAAGTTTGATTTGGATGATCAAGGAGACTCAGTGACCACTTTGGACAAAATCTTAATTTCCAAGCCAGCTACCTTTTTCCCTTTCCCACAGATGTGTCTTTTCTTCTTCTTCTTCTTCTTTTTTTTTTTTCCAGTTAATCCTCACCCAAGGATATTTTTCCCATTGATTTTTAAAGAGAGTGGAAGGGAGGGGGGCAGAGAGAGAAACATTCATGTGAGAGAGACATCAATTGGTTGCCTCCCGCATGTGCCCCGACTGGGGCCTGGGATTCACCTGCAACCCAGGTACGTGCCCTTGACCAGGAATTGAACTTGAGACCCTTTGGTGTGCGGGCGGATGCTCTACCACTGAGCCACACCGGCCAGGGCCCACAGAGGTGTCCCAATCTGTCTCTAGGGCATCAATCGATGGAGCAGGGCTGGGCTGGCTTTTCTGGAGGCTGTTGGTGGGAGGGGGACCAGGCCCTGAAGAGATGTTGAGCGGCCCTGACCTCAGGGATTCAGCAGCAAGAGGGGCTTCTCTCCGAGGGCCAACGGTGGGAGGGGCTGCAGGGGAGCTGGACGAGGCCAGAGGTAAAGCCCCATCTGCCTCGTGGCAGCCTCGGCCCATCTGTCTCCCCGCAGTCTCCAGAGGCGGCTGACCTGACCCCTCTCATGGGCACTTGGAGAAAGGAGTTTTGAAGCCCCCGCCCCCAACCCCGAATCGGAAGGAACACTTGGGAGCAGCATTGCTACCTAGAACTTTGTTTTTATTTTTGTTGTTTTTTAAAATATATTTCTTTATTGATTTCAGAGAGGAAGGGAGAAGGAGAGAGAGATAGAAATATCAATGATGAGAGAGAATCATTGATCGGCTGCCTCCTGCACACCCCCTACTGGGGATCGAGCCCGCAACCCAGGCATGTGCCCTTGGCCGGAATCGAACCTGGAACCCTTCAGTCCGCAGGCTGAAGCTCTATCCACTGAGCCAAGCCGGGTAGGGCTCCCTAGAACTTTCTATGATGGTGGACATGTCCCCTTGTGCCCCTCCATGTACTGTTCAGCTGCCACATGCGTGCCATGGGGCACGTGGGATATGGCCCGAGAGACTTAACGGGTTTTCTCCAGTTATTCAGTTTGAATGAAGTTAAACGCACTCAGACACAGGTGGCTGTCTACGGTCACCATATCGGACAGAGCAGAGCTGCCTAAGGGACAGGACACACCCTCAGCAGGTCACGGACATGGCTTTAAATGAGCTTACATCCCCTGGTGAGAAATTACGCCTTTTTCTCTTGTCTTCCCCCAACCTCAGGATTCCAGCAAGGAGACTGGCTCCATGGGCGCTGATAGGTCATTAACACTTTTCTAATAATGGCTCACCTCCCTCTTTTTTTTTTATTTTATTAATCTTCACTGGAGGATATTTTTTCCATTGATTGTTTTAGAAAGAATGGAAGGGAGGGAGCGAAGGAGAGAGAGAGGAAGAGAGAGAGAGAGACGCATCGTTTAGTTGCCTCCCAAGCATGTGCCCCGACCGGGGCTGGGGATTGACTCTGCAACCCCAATACCTGCCCAGGAATTAAACCCGTGACCCTTCAGCGCATGGGCCGACGCTCTAACCACTGTGCACCAGCCAGGGCTCACCTCCCTTTTTGACGAAGAGAAATCAGAAACAGACTGGGACCTTCGGCAGGTAAAAGCATTCGGCTTAAATTAACAGCAGCGTATTTATTTGTTCGTTTAACATCAACCAGTGGCAAGAGAAACTGTTTTTTTCCCCATTTATGTTCATGATATAGAATTTCATTTTAAAATACAAATTTAAAACTAAAAAACCTTTTAGTTCAACAGCATGGTGGATATCATTAATAATATTGTATTGTATACTTGGAAGTCGCTATGAGAGATCTTAAATGCTCTCACCCTAACAACAACAAAAAATGGTAATTATGGGATGAAGGATGTGCTAGCTAACCTTTTGTGGTAAACATTTCATAATATTTACATGTATTAAATCATCACATTGTACGCCTTCAACTTCCACATGTTACATGTCAGCTGTATCTCCATACCACTGAGAGGACAAAAGAGAAACATACTGTAAAATGAAAACACAACGCGTGGTCATGCATTTAAAGGCTACACAGTATTAAAAATTAATTAGCACCGACCTAGATAAATCTCAGCATTTTAATTCTGAACAAAAGAAATGGCCAGGCACATAAAATGCAATCCGGCCCTAGCTGGTTTGGCTCAGTGGATAGATTGTCGGCGTGGATTGAAGGGTCCTGGGTTCGATTCCCAGTCGAGGGCACATGCCCGGGTTGCGGGCTCGAACCCCAGCGTGCAGGAGGCAGCCAATCAATGATAATCTCTCATCAGTGATGTTTCTATCTCTCTCTCCCTCTTCCTTCCTGTCTGAAATCAATAAAAAAAATATATTTTAAAAAGCAATCTGAATGATTTCCTTACTGGTCAAACAGGCAAAATTGTACGTTTGAGGGTTACAGGAAGAAGTAAGGGAAAGTGCTTTAAATGTGGTGATATTTCTGTGGAAGAAGCAGCGGGGGTTAGAATATAAAAGAGATGACGAGTTCTCCAGAAATTTTTTTTAAATCTTCAACTGAGGATTTTTAAAAATTTTATTTTTTTTGATTCTAGAGAGGGGGGGGAGAGAGATAGCCATAGAGATAGAGAGAGAGAGAGAGAGAGAGAGAGAGAGAGAGACTGACTGCCTCCCAAAGATGCCCTGACCAGGGATTGAACCCAAAACCTGGGCAAGTGGCCTGACCGGGAGTCGAACGGTGACCTCCGGGTTCCTAAGTCGATGCTCAACCACCGAGCCACGCCCAGGAACGGCGACCTGGCGCCCATCTGTCGCAGTCAGACCGGGGCTCCTGTGTCCGTCTGGTTTTCTTTCTTTCTGTTTTGGAAACTGTGGCTTCATGGGCCCCAAGAGCAAGGCTTTGCATTTCTTCTTGCGGTCACGTTGGTAGGTGCAGCCTGAAGGCTCTCAGAACCGCTGGCGCTTCCAACTGCAGCGAGCGAGGGACCTGCGTGGGAAGACGAGGCAGGAAGCCGCGGGGGAAGTGAACGGCGCCTTGAACACGGGTGGGCAGTGGATTGGAAGAGAAAGGGTTTCCCTGCGTGTGAGGGAGGCCCCGGGGTGGAAATCTCTGTTTTACACGGTATTTCCTCCCTACCAGGTGGTCATGGTCACATCTCGGCTTGCCTGCCTCCAGCGACGGGGAGCTCCCTTCCTCCCGGGCCACCCCCTCGGCGTGGGACAGCTGTGAATTGCATTCAGCGGTTCTCCTTGTCTCTCCGAGTCCTGTGCTCACTGGCTCCCTTCCAAGTGACAGCCTTTTCATCTTTCAAGGCCAGAGGACGTCCTCCAAGAGCCTTTTCGTTTCCAAGGAAGGTTTTGTCTCTGGGCTGCTCTCGGGCGAGCTCTGCCCATCGCCGGCTCCGCCTGAAGCGTGCCGTCCACAGTGACACCACACGGTGCGTGTGGGGCTGACCAGGTCATGGCGCAGCAGCGGCGGCTCTAAAACCTGGGGCCGACTTGCCTCTGGGGCACATCTGGCAGCATCTGGAGACATCTCTGTGGGTCACAACGGGTACAACATGCTCCTGGTGTCCGGCCGGTAGAGGCAGGGATGATGCCAAGCCGCCCGCCACGACCGGAATAGCCCCCCACAACACAGAATCATCAGCCCCAAACGCCAGTGCTGCTGTGGTTGGGACACCCCGGCGTAGAGGTGCCCAGGCCATGCTCCTCGCCTCCAGGAATGCAGCCGCCGACGGCATGAGCCCGCAGGCCATTGGTCTGGGGTAAAATGTACCGTCCACCAAGAACCACAGACCAGGCTTACGGAATAGCTTCTCCACCCACAGCTGAGCAGCCAGGGGAGCAGAGTCTCGCTCAGGCCCAACACGCCCTGCCCAAGTGTCTGCACGTCACCCACGCTGTCACGGCACCGCCATCTCGGGCCTGAAGAACCAGAATAACATGCATAGCGAATGCGCATCAGCACTTCACACGCGTGGGGTGTGTCCTA
This sequence comes from Myotis brandtii, assembly GCF_000412655.1. NCBI lineage: Eukaryota > Metazoa > Chordata > Mammalia > Chiroptera > Vespertilionidae > Myotis > Myotis brandtii. Next base: position 147,062 of record NW_005353602.1, on the reverse strand, counting down.
GCTGTTTGGTGTGGAGACTGTTTCAAAGCTCCTCACCCACGATGAGGTGGGCGTTCTTGTCACCGTGTCCATTTTACAGAGGAGGAAACCGAGGCTGTGAGCCATTGGGTACTTGCCCTGGGTTACAGGACTGGGAAGCAGAGAAGCTGGGTCTCCAAACCCAGGGCACCTGGCTCCGGGGTCTGTGTTCTTTCTTTAAAAAATAAAATTAAAAAAAATATATATGTTAATTTTAGAGAGGAAGGGAGAGGGAGAGAGAATCATTGATCAGCTGCCTCCTGCACACCCCCACACTGGGGATCAAGCCTGCAACCTGGGCATGTGCCCTGACCGGGAAGTGAACCGTGACCTCCTGGTTCATAGGTTGATGCTCAACC
>NW_005353602.1:143268-146337 GCF_000412655.1 Myotis brandtii | reverse complement strand
GCGTGGGAAGACGAGGCAGGAAGCCGCGGGGGAAGTGAACGGCGCCTTGAACACGGGTGGGCAGTGGATTGGAAGAGAAAGGGTTTCCCTGCGTGTGAGGGAGGCCCCGGGGTGGAAATCTCTGTTTTACACGGTATTTCCTCCCTACCAGGTGGTCATGGTCACATCTCGGCTTGCCTGCCTCCAGCGACGGGGAGCTCCCTTCCTCCCGGGCCACCCCCTCGGCGTGGGACAGCTGTGAATTGCATTCAGCGGTTCTCCTTGTCTCTCCGAGTCCTGTGCTCACTGGCTCCCTTCCAAGTGACAGCCTTTTCATCTTTCAAGGCCAGAGGACGTCCTCCAAGAGCCTTTTCGTTTCCAAGGAAGGTTTTGTCTCTGGGCTGCTCTCGGGCGAGCTCTGCCCATCGCCGGCTCCGCCTGAAGCGTGCCGTCCACAGTGACACCACACGGTGCGTGTGGGGCTGACCAGGTCATGGCGCAGCAGCGGCGGCTCTAAAACCTGGGGCCGACTTGCCTCTGGGGCACATCTGGCAGCATCTGGAGACATCTCTGTGGGTCACAACGGGTACAACATGCTCCTGGTGTCCGGCCGGTAGAGGCAGGGATGATGCCAAGCCGCCCGCCACGACCGGAATAGCCCCCCACAACACAGAATCATCAGCCCCAAACGCCAGTGCTGCTGTGGTTGGGACACCCCGGCGTAGAGGTGCCCAGGCCATGCTCCTCGCCTCCAGGAATGCAGCCGCCGACGGCATGAGCCCGCAGGCCATTGGTCTGGGGTAAAATGTACCGTCCACCAAGAACCACAGACCAGGCTTACGGAATAGCTTCTCCACCCACAGCTGAGCAGCCAGGGGAGCAGAGTCTCGCTCAGGCCCAACACGCCCTGCCCAAGTGTCTGCACGTCACCCACGCTGTCACGGCACCGCCATCTCGGGCCTGAAGAACCAGAATAACATGCATAGCGAATGCGCATCAGCACTTCACACGCGTGGGGTGTGTCCTAGCTGTTTGGTGTGGAGACTGTTTCAAAGCTCCTCACCCACGATGAGGTGGGCATTCTTGTCACCGTGTCCATTTTACAGAGGAGGAAACCGAGGCTGTGAGCCATTGGGTACTTGCCCTGGGTTACAGGACTGGGAAGCAGAGAAGCTGGGTCTCCAAACCCAGGGCACCTGGCTCCGGGGTCTGTGTTCTTTCTTTAAAAAATAAAATTAAAAAAAATATATATGTTAATTTTAGAGAGGAAGGGAGAGGGAGAGAGAATCATTGATCAGCTGCCTCCTGCACACCCCCACACTGGGGATCAAGCCTGCAACCTGGGCATGTGCCCTGACCGGGAAGTGAACCGTGACCTCCTGGTTCATAGGTTGATGCTCAACCACTGAGCCCGCCGGCCGGGCCAGGGTCTGTGCTCCTGAGGCCACAGCGACCTGTGGTGTCTTCTTGCCTCTCCTGTGGCCCCTTCGGATGTGCTCTTCCACCAGCTCCGCAGTGAGCTTGTAAAAATGCAAATGGGCTCCTGTTTGTCACTTCCCTGCATGACACCCTCCAGTGGCTGCTCGTGCACTTCGGATTCAATCACGCTCCTAACGCAGGTCCCACCTGCTCTCCAAGCCGACCTCCCGTGGTGTCCCTTTGCTCCCTCTGCACCCCCACATCCAGCTCCTCCCGGCTCAAAATGCCAGCTCCTTCCTTCCTTGCTGGGCCCTCTGCCTGGAGACCATTCCCCGGGCCCTGCTCTTCACAAGCCTGGCTCCTTGTCAGCCTTCGGTTTACACTATGCTCCCGTGGTGTCCCTTTGCTCCCTCTGCACCCCCACACCCAGCTCCTCCCGGCTCCTCAAAATGCCAGTTCCTTCCTTCTGGGGTCTTTGCCCTTGCTGGGCCCTCTGCCTGGAGACCCTTCCCTGGGCCCTGCTCTTCACAAGCCTGGCTCCTTCTCAGCCTTCAGTTTACACTATAGGGACACCTCCTCAGGGATGCCTACCCTGATTTCTTCCTGCAGGCCTCCCGCCCTAATCTTTACCCCGTGTTAGCTGCAGTCACTAGGCCCTGTGGATGTCCCTCATGTCAGTCTCACAATCGGCCATCATCTTGCTTGTTGGTTGACGTCCCTGCTTCTGGTTCTCATCTCAGAGAGAAGGGACCTTGCTCAGCGTTGGAGCCAATCCCCAGCACCCAGCCTAGTAGGGAGAGAGAGAGAGAGAGAGAGAGAGAGAGAGAGAAGGAAGTAGCCATTGTTACTTCTGATTCCCATTTTACAGATTAGAAAATTGAGGTTCCCAGAGGTTGAGGGACTCCCCTAATCCCACATATACAGTGGGTGGATGTTAGAGGGTACGGGGTGTAGACCCAGGAGGGCTCTGAAGTGGGGGTCCAGACTTCACCCCTGACGCCGGATCGCCTCACCCAGAACATTCTTCCTTTACCTTACACCAGTGATGGCGAACCTTTGGAGCTCGGCGTGCCAGCATTTTGAAAAACCCTAACTTAACTCTGGTGCCGTGTCACATATAGAAATTTTTTGATCTTTGCAACCATAGTAAAACCAAGACTTATATTTTTGATATTTATTTGATATATTTAAATGCCATTTAACAAAGAAAAATCAACCAAAAAAATGAGTTCGCGTGTCACCTCTGACACGCGTGTCACAGGTTCGCCATCACTGCCTTACACCCTACACCACTGGAAGAGCCGTGGCTAGGAGGAGACTGGGGGCCGAGCAGGAAGATTTAAGGAACAAGGGGAGTTCAGCAAGGACACAAGAAAGAGGCCGAATTTGGAGCGTGGAGAGGAGACGGTAGGAGGGGATATGCAGGGGGAGAGATTTCCCCCAGCAATTAACACAGGCTTCATAGAAACAGAAAGTGTTCCTGGCAGCCTTGCCCTCTTAATACATCATATCTCTAATCCCCGGCGCCCTCTGACCTTACCCATAATCCCTCCTCTTTTGTGCTGTTGCCTAAAACCTTCCTACCCCAGACCGAGTGTTATGTCCCCGGTGGGGTCTGCGCAGAAGAGAGCCGGTGGCCGGGAGCGGGGTGGGGGTGGGGGAGGGGGAAGA
>NW_005353602.1:141004-143076 GCF_000412655.1 Myotis brandtii | reverse complement strand
CTCCGTGCTCCCCGCCGCCGCCGAGACACAAAGCTGGGCCCTGGATTATCTTAATTTCCATATGGAGAGCTGTGTAAGCCAGTTCAATGCATGGCCAGTCATTTTGTTCACAACTTTGCAGCAAGCAGGAGCAAAAGCCGCTGGGAAATTAGCCATTCATCCTATCTCACCTTGTGTGTGCATGCACAGACCAGGAAAGACGGAGGCACGGAACCCGGCGCCTTTGTTAATTACCGCGTCGCCCGGCGCGGGCCGCCTCCCCCGGCATCGCGGCAACTCTTGCTTTTAAATGAGAAAGAGAAGTATAGATAAATGTCGTTACATTTGCTTTTAAGCGGCGTCGGGGCGACGGGCTTAAGCATGTGTGTTTCTCGGACGTGGTTAGCCAGGAGTCTAGGCGTCTTCTCATATCTGGCTTTCTTACACGCGCGTGCACCCCACCCCGCCCGACCCTCTTACACACACACCCTATCCATGAACTCACACCCTCCCGTCTACCCCTCCACCCTCCCCAGTCCCTGAGACCTCTGGTGTGGGGCCTGCAGGGTCCCCCATGTTCTCCGTGGCCCCTGCCCTCACCTCGCCCTGGCATTCCCCCAGCGGGCACGAGTCCGGGAGGGCTTCTCCGGTCAGCCAGCCCCCCCTGCTGTCGCCAAGGTTCCCTGCACCGCCCGGGAGCTGCAGGCCTCCCCAGTCCTCCACCCCCACGCAGCCCCGGGGCCCACGGGGAGCCGAGGACACAGAGGTGGTGCTGCTCTCCCCAGGGTCTCTGTGCAGGGACCGGAAGCTTTGTGCGCCCACCAAGGGGAGGGAAGAGAGCAACCGGGCCCCTGGGGAGAAATGGAGAGAAAAGGCAAGTCCCAGTGGAAACGCTGCGGGGGGGGGGGGGGTGTCAGAGAGGCCCTGGCGGAGAGGGGAAGGGAACAAAGAGAAGCGGGTGCCTCCCGGGCCGCCTGGGTGTTTGGGGTTGGCCCTTCACATTGAATGAAACTCGGTGGGTGAACCTCGAAGTCCTGGTTCAGAGGCTGGAGGGCGCTGGGGCCGGCGTGGGCTCCCTCGGGCCCTGCAGCCATCTGAGCGTCCAGAGTAGGTGCTCAGTGAACGGTCCCAACGAAAGTCACTGTCGCCGCCATGCCTGGCGTCCGGCTGGGCCTGAACACGGAGGGTGGTGGTCAGTGTGATGATCGCTACTCTGATGCTCCGATTACACTTCCGTTGTATCTGCCTGGAATAGACGTGGTGCTTAATAAACGGCGCCCAGGATCAGCTCATTCATCCAGAATCCCAGGGAGATGGCCAGCACAGGGCGCCTGACACTGGCAGAAACGACTCTGGAAGGGGCAGTGTGGCCAGGAACGCTTCCTAGGAGCCGGCACACCTCAGCGGGCCCGCGGGATGAGTCGGAGCTGGCGGGTAAAGGGAGGCAGGTAACCGCACCGCTGTGTGTGACTAGGAGAACAGGACAGGGCGAGGCCACCAGGAGGAGGCAAGGAGCTTCCGCTGTGGTGTGGCCGGAGGGGAAGACTGCCCCAGCCCCGGGGAGGCGCCCTAGGCGAGGGGCCTCTGCTTCTTTGTTGTGGCTGAGAGCGTGGGCTCTGAAGTCAGATGCCTCGCAAGCGACTTTACCTCCGGGCCTGGGTGTCCTCATCTGTAAAACAGGGATGGTCCCGGGGCCTCTCTCACAGGGTGATGGGAAGAGATGGAGAGAAATGGTGCACAGAGTCTGGAACCAGGAAGTGCACAGAGAACGGTGGGCTGCAGGGCCGGGGACCGAACCTGCAATGCAGGTACATGCCCTTGACCAGGATTCAAACCCGAGACCCCACGGTGCAGGGACCGATGCTGTAACCACTGAGCACACCTGCCAGGGCCCGGGGTGCATTTTAAGGTTTCTGGTTCTCCTCCTGCAGAGCCCCCATGGTGAGCTCAGACTCATGGCCAGAAGGTTGTGGTTCTGTCTTCTGAGTCCCATCCAGCTCGGCAAGATGCTCAAGACACCCCTGCCTGACTCAGGCATCAACTTCAGGGGTTCGCACTTAGCCCTTCCTCCTCCTCCTCCTCCTCCTCCCCCC
>NW_005353602.1:124418-139849 GCF_000412655.1 Myotis brandtii | reverse complement strand
TTGGCGTGTCAGCATTTTGAAAAACCCTAACTTAACTCTGGTGCCGTGTCACATACAGACATTTTTTGATATTTGCAACCATAGTAAAACAAAGACTTATATTTTTGATATTTATTTTATATACTTAAATGCCATTTAACAAAGAAAAATCAACCAAAAAAATGAATGTCATAGGTTCACCATCACTGGGCTAGATGGCCCTGCAGGTCCCGGACCAGCTTCCTGGGGCCCAAACGCACCCAGCCCTTTGCTGCCCTGCCAAGGCCGGTTCTGGGAGGTAGCGTTTAAGACCTGATGTTTAAGACCACAGGCTCTGGGGCAGGCAGACCTCTACTGTGCTGTGTGACCCTGGGCAAATGACTCCCCCTCTCTGAGCTGCAGGTGCACATCTGTAAAATCAGGTAGAATAAGCCGCCCTCCCCGATAGATGGAGTGTCGATCCCATGAGCTAGAGCCATGAGGCTCTTAGCACGTCCCTGCCCTGAGAGGCAGCAACCGCGCCCTTCAGGCCGGAGGGAGCGGCCAGGGTCACCGTGTCCCGGCGTGGTCCTGCGTGTGGAGGGGCCGGGCAGAGATTCCAAGAGTGGCCTGGCGGGCTTGCGGGCCGCCGCCTGTGCCGTGTCAGGCGGCGGGTGATGGATCGGCTCGGACACACTCGACAATAGCTCGCAGACACTCTATTACCCGGTGATTGTCTGCCCGGCGGCCCCTCTCGGCCGCGCTGCCACAGATAATGGCCCAGAACAAAGATGGCAGCTGCTTTGCAGGGGAACAGATTTGTGGCAAGTTGAGATAAAATAAAGAGGAAGGAGAAAGGGGAGAGGAGACAGTGGCGGGGGTGTGGGGCGCGGGGGCGCAGAGAACATAAAAGGAAGAAAGAGGGAGAGAACGGAGGGACTGAAGCCGCGGCGTCTCGGGGAGGGAGGTGTGGCGGGGCTCGGGCCGGTGAAAGAAAACCCGAGGGCTGGCTTTGTCCAATAATAATGACGATAATGATGGTGATAATAATAATGAGGATAATGTGCTGCAAGCGCTTGGTGCTGTCCGTGGAAAGGGCCCCGATTGCTTAGGCCGAGTGGCTCGTTTCCATCTGTCTTTGCTCATAAGTCGCCGTGGCTCCTGCCGCCTGCCTGGGGCCTTTGGTGGGGGTCCAGGCTGTGAGGTCCACCCCAGTTAGGTGTCCAGTTTTCAGCTTCCATCCTTCTAGGCTCAAAGAAGGTAGAAGGAGGGGCCAGTGGGTAAGGGCTCTCATTCAGCAGGGGCAGCTCTTTTTAAAGAGCCCCCCAAGCCCCCCACTCTGACTGCAGTTGACATCTCATTGGCCCGTCTAGCTGCAAAGTAAGCTGGGAAATGCAGTCGATCCAGTGAGCCCAGTGCCGCCCGGAATAAAAGCCCGGTGCCTCAGCAAGGGAGACGGGGGAACGGATGCTGGGTGGCAGGTAGCTGACTCCACCACTGGGGCTGCGTAAGGAGCATTTAGTGAGCATTTATTATGCATCTTGACCGGTAGAGCCTATGTAATCCTCACCTAGAAAAGAGGCAGCGTGACCACCCATTTTACAGACAGGGCAACTGAGGCTCAGAGAGCTGAAGTGACTGCCAGGGCCACACAGGACAGTCCCATGCCAAAGTCCATCGGCATGGTCCAGATTTCTGGTGATTTCTCTTCCTTTATGCAGAATTAAAGGAGGGAGAAGGGTAAGAGCAAACTTGGAGGAGGCATGGACTGAGGGCCGACAAGGGGTGACGCTGACCATGTGACAATAATATGCACTGGTCACTTCCACTTCTTAAAAAATATGTTTTTTTAATTGATTTTAGAGGGAGGAATAGAGAGGGAGATAGAAACATCGATGAAAGAGAAACATCAACATTGATCAGCTGCCTCCTGCACGCCCCCTACCAGGGGTCAAGCCTGCAACCCGGGCATGTGTCCTGACCGGGAATCAAACCCGTGACCTCTTGGTGCCTGGGTCAATGCTCAACCACTGAGCCACACCAGTTGGGCCACTTCCACTTTTCAAACTTCCTGCCTAATATCTCGCTTGAAGTTTGCAGCTGCCCGTGAGTGAGTGAGTGAGTGAGTGAGTGCAGCTATCTGCAGCTTCGTTGAACAGGTGGGGAACCCAGACTATCACCCCAAAGGTGAAGGGATCAACCAGTCAGGCCTGGACCTGTATTTGCTCATGTTGCTTCCTGGTCCTGCCATACCACTTTCTCCTTCTTCTTCCCTGCCTAAAGGGATGTCCCTTCCTCCAGGAAGCCCTCCCAGCTTTCTCTGCTTCCTCCTGGGCTTGCCCATACCTGGGAGAGCACTGGCCCTGTGAAGGGCTATGAGCACCTGGATGGCGGGGGTTATGTGCCCCGGCCAACCTGCACAGCCCTGGGTTTGCAGCGGGGATGGAACACCTCCACTATCGGGCTTAGAGGACATGAACCCCACCAGCAGGGCGACCTTGGGAAAAATCACTGCACCCCTCCAAGCCCCGGTCTCCTCATCGGTCGGCTGGGGGTAATGATCTGCCTGCCTCGACTGTGAGGGTGAGACGAGGGAACGGGCGCCGAGAGCAGCACGGAGCTGGCCGGAGTAAGTGCTCAGCCAGCGTTACCTCTGCAGCGACGGGGGCAGCTGGGTGGCTCAGCCAAGGAGGCCGCCTGAACCATGTACTCAGAGCAGAGCCTGGAGGCGGAAAGTATTCTTAATCCATCAGACCTCTGGTCCCCGCAGCCTCTGGCTTTACCCATGATCCCTCCTCTTTGGGGCTGTTTCCTAAAACCTTCCTGCCCCAGACCAAGTGTTATGACCCTGGTGGGGTCTGAGCAGAAGAGAGCTGGTGGCGAGGTGGGGGTGGGGGCGGGGGAGGGGAAGAATATATCCCCCCAAGTGTTTGACCAACAAAGTCTAGCTGAACCCACCAGCCCGGGGGGTAAACTGCTCTGAAAGACGCAGGAGTCTCGCCATCTCTTCGAAGCGGTGGGGCCTGGCCTGCGCAGGGTGTGGGTCTGCACTGCACAGCCGCGGGGACCGTCACCGTAGATCGAGGCTTCAGTGCCTTGGCCTTTCGCTAACCTTTGCGCCATCCAGGCCAGCACTTCAACACTGGAACAAATTTCACTAATTTATTGAGAGAGAGAGAGAGAGAGAGAGAGAGAGAGAGAGAGAGAGACATCAGTTTGTTGCTCCTGTATGAGCTCTGATCGGGGATCTAACCAGCAACCTTGGCTTATCAGGCAGATGTTCTAACGGTTAGAATCTAACCAACTGTGCTCCCCGCCCCCCCCAGGGCCATGTGTGGCCCTTTTAACCAAACTAGTGTGAGGAGGGGCTGCCTAAGCCCCTGAGGTGCACCGGCCCCGAGTCTAAAGCAGCCCTGTCCGGCAGAAATAGGACAGGGCGGGGGGCACACACCAGTCCCAGCGTCCACGTTCTCAAAGGTAAGAGGAAGCAGGTGGATGAACTTTAACATTCATGGTTTAACCCCACACCCCAGGTGCTTTCATTTTAACCTGCAATCAGTACAGAGATTCCTTTAAGGAGATATTTCACATTCCCTTTTTGTTTTGTTTTTCCCTATCAAGTCTTCAAAACATTGCGTTTACCGCAATGGGAATTGGGGCTCGCGCAAGTCAAGAGCCCCAGGGAGTGTGGCTACCGTGGTGGGCCATGCAGTCCTAGAGGGAAGCGCTGTTTGCACCTGCCCATAAACCAAGTCGTTTTAGTTTGTTTTTTTAATTTAAATTTTATTTAAAAAAATTTTTTTAAAGTGCTGTAGTCCATTCCCTATAGATTCCCACCCTCTCTCTATAGAGACTGAATATACATGTATAGACTGAATATATAGTTATATGTTTAATACATATAATGAAGCTATTGAACCAGAGCATTCTTTGATCCTGAATTGTTGGGCGATTATTTTGTCCAGAGGATCGGGGCTGCTGGGCCACATTCGAGAGAAGTTGGGGTGTCCTTGTCACCCCAGAGCCAGAGCTCAGCGCCTGCCTCCTCTGTGCAGGAAAAGCTATCTACGGCCCAATGCTGTGAAATTTGCCGCCGCAAGAACAGCTAATTTTTCACACCCAGACGCACTGGCTGGGTTTGTTAAAGCCCAAGATAATCAAATAATCATTATAACTCATCTTCGCCCTCCTGTCTTCGCTCTTTGTACCATTAATGTCCCGGCGGGGAGCCGGGCCGGGGAGGCAGCCAGGGCCTGTTTAGATAACCTTCCCGCGGCCGCTGAGAGCAAGGCTCCCTCCCGGAGAGGCTCACAACAAATGAGCCAGCCCCCTAATCTCCTTATCCGCAGCCTCTGCTCCAGGCCTGTTATCTCCCGGGCTTGCAGAGGGGAGATTTGTACATATATATTTATGTTTCATACAGATTGCTATAAACGTGTGTGTATGCGGGAAATACCAAAGAGGAGAGGCCAGGCAGGAAGTGAGCCCTTTTCTCTGTCTCCTAGTGAGACTGCCCGGCTGGGGAGGCCCCGGAGGGGGGCGGTCCCCCTGAGGAGGCCAGTGTGGTCACCTGCCTCCACCCAGCGGGGCCCTGTGGCTGGATGGGGAGGGAGCACCTCCCGACAGGACCTGAGCTCAGGGTCTGGCCTGGTCAGTGGGGGCCGGGGAGCAGCACCTGACTCCCCTGGGGACCCCCCTCCCCCTGGCATGGAGGTTCCCCCATTTCATTCTCTTTCCTCGGTTTCCCTCCCTCGCTGCCGGCTGCTTTTCTTCTCTCGGGGATGAGTGTGTTGAAGCTCTTTTGCAACTTCTGTCTCATCCTCTCCCTCTCCATTTCCCCCTCCCTTCTCTCTGTACCTGTGTCTCTCTCCTGTGCTTTTATTTTCCTGTGTCTCAATTGGTGTCTCTTCTTTTTCTGTCGCTCTCTAACTTCTCTCTTCCTCTCCCACCTTCTCTGCCAGCCCCTCCCTGCATTTCCCTCTTTCTCTCCCTCTGCGCCACCTGCCCCAGCCTCTCCTCACACTCAGGTTCTCCCCCTCACCTCCCCCTGCATCCCTCCCTCACCGGCCCCATCATCAGTCTCACCTCATTCCTCCCTTACTTTCTGATGACTAAATTCTTAGCCAAGGAATGGAGAGAGAGACAGGGAGGGAAAGAGAAAGAGAGAGAAGCAGAGGGGGGAGAGGGAGAGAGGGAGGGAGAGAGGGAGGGGGAGAGGGAGAGGGAGAGGGAGAGAGAGAGAGAGGAGACGCGTCTTCTAGATAAATCATTTCGTCACATGAAGAGCTAATCTGCAAGTGACGGTGGCTATTTATCGAGTTTTTAGCGCGCATGCTAAGTAGCGATAGGGAGGCCACATTCACCAAACCCCATCAGAGCCTGCGAAGGGCTCCTTAACTTCATTGCCCAGAAAGAAAAATGCTGAGGACGGAGATAAGACTGCAGCGAAGCTCTGGCCCTGAACCGTCAGCCGAGAAGTTAAGCAGGTAGCCCAGCCCCCTCCTGGCCTTCCAGCCCCAGCCCCAGCCCCACCCCCTCCCCAAGCCCCTTCTGTTTTATAGCCCAGCCAGACCCGTGCGGGCTGCACGCAGCTGCTACCGCTAAGTGGGTCTCCGCAGGCCAGAAACCCTGGCTCCCCGTGCCTCAGCTTCCCCACCCCTCCCTCCCACAGAGTGCTCAACACCCGACAGGGAAAAATGATCAGCTCTGATCTAGGAAGAGCAACGTTCGGAATCCAAATCCATACTAACGTTTCAAGTAAAATGACAAAATCCTTCCAAAGTGTTTTTTCACGGAGTTGTCTTCAGTGTGGGCTGCAGGTGCGTTTTAATGTGTTAGAAATGCCGGGGGTGGGGAGGGGAGGGGAGGGGAGCTCCTCCCTGCTCGGAACCCTGGGAGTTCTTAAAATAGCTCTGACGCTCCTGCTGCTAATAAAAATAATGACAAGAAGGCGCGCTTCCTTGTGTTTGGAGTGTGTGCCACGTGGGGACGGTGCTGGGTGTTCTTAGCTTATTTACTTGTCTCCACCCCCCCCCCCCCCCCCCCGACCTCCGAGAGGTCAGCTGAGTTTTTGTGCCTCATGGGGTAGTTGAGAGCAAAGACGCGGAATTTAGAACAGGAGGAACTGCAGCTCAAAATAACCCCATCTGTGGGCCCAGGGCCAGGCTCGGAGGCCTCTCCCCTAACAGGGCCCCGCCGGGTGCCGGGAGCCTCACGTGGGGGCAGGGAGGTGCCGTTAGAGCTGCCCAGAGGGACCTGCATGCTGTGCCAGGTGGGGAGCTCCCCGTCCACTGGAGGCAATCAAGCTCACACATCCTAAAAGGAATTCCTACGTTGAGCACGAAGGTGGATTGGATTCTGGGGTCAGACTGACCGGGATTTGAATCCTGGCAATACCCTGGCTTCCTTGCCCTCAGCGGCCCATGCTGCCGTCTCCCGGGCGGCCCCAGGGGGAACGAACCCCGGTGCCCACAGCAGTCGCCGGCTATTGGTGTGACCTGTGTCTGTCTCTTCTTCCTGCCTTGCTGTCTCTCTCCCTCCCAGCCCCCAAAGGCAGCACTTGCTCCCAGTGCTGGGATCTGTGTGGGGGGAACCCAGCCGGGGACAGCGCTCACATCTGCATGTCGCAGAGGCTCCTGAATCCACCGCGAGCGAAACATTTTCTCACCTTTTTACATTTACAGCTCTGCTCGGCACTGTGAAGAGAGGAGGAGCGTGCAGGGAACTGCAAAGTACCTTTCACCCTAGTCTCAGAGGGGTGGACGATGAGGAGAGAGCTGCAGGAAGATGGGTTGACAGGGGGGTAAAGGGCCCCCCGGCCCTGCTGGGGGAGGTGTATGGTACATTTTGTCAGAGAGTGAGGGGGGCAGATGCCCCCCCAACCTACTGTGTGATCTCTGGGAACTCACATCACATCCCTGAGCCTCAGTTTCCCCATCTGTCAAATGGCCCAACGCCACCTGCCCCCTCCCGCCACTTCTGCAGAATGGGATGTGGAAACTTAGAGGTTCAAATGGGAGAGGCGCCCTGGGAATGGGACCCATGATGACAACCATGTACCTTTTAGTGGCCGCTGGCTGAGTACCTGCCCTTGAGGCACCATAAGGCCCTGCTTTGTTCACTGAGTTTTCTCCAAGCCCTTGCCCTCAGGGACTGACAATCTCGTGGAAGAGAGTATCAAAGAAACAAATCCACAAATAGCTACAACGTATATAAGCACAGTGATGAATTTTGTGAAAAAATAAAGCAGAATAAGCAGACAGTATGGGAGAGGGGCATACTTTAGATCTGACCTCCGAAGCAGGTAGAAAAGCCCACTATTGGGAGAAGAGCAAGCCAGGCAGAGCAAACAGTAGGTGCAAAGGTCCTGGGGCAGCATGAGGCCAGTGTAGCTGAGACCCAGTAAGCAAGGCAAAGTGGGAGGTAATAGGAGTGGAGATCAGAGAGGCTGTGGGGGTGCAGAGCTCACAGGGCAGGGTGGGCCTAAAGTGACGAGTTTGGCTTTTAATCAGAGTTAACCAGGATTTGGACGTCGAAGCTGGGTGGATGACGACATCGGATTTATATTTAAGGGTCATCCTGGCTGCTGCCTGGAGAACGGCCCATCAGGGGGCAAAGCAGAGGCAGGCAGGCGAGGGATGAGTCCCTTCCCTCTCTAGCCCACTCCCAGCCCGTGGGATTGGCCCCTGCTTCCCACGTATGTCCCTCTGATGCCCAGTCCTCAGGCCCCGTTCTGGCCAGGGAGTGACGGGCTGCAAATGAGTGGGCAGGCAAGCGCCTCTAATTTCCACAAGCGCCGTGGGTAAAGGCTGTGGCAATGTGCAATTAAGCTCGGAGTTTTAAAAACATGGTAATAAGGGATACGGGCCGAGGAGGCAGCCTGGTAATTTAAGTGATATCCAGCTCGAATATGGAGTGTCTAAATGTTCTCTTCCGAAGATTTATATCGGCGTAGACCTGCCTCGTTCATTTATTTAGTTAACTAGCTACCTATTGGCACGGCCTCCCAGCCGCTCTCAGGCGGAAGACAGAGGCCTTGGTGGCCGTCGGGGGCATCTTTGGGCAGGGTTGGCCCCCCCACCCGGGGGGGTATAGGGTGGAGATAATGACAACAATGACCATTGGCTTGTGCTGAAGGCCTACTGTGTGCCTTGCATTCACAAATCTAGTGTGAGAATTAGAAGGGATGATATAGGAGTCTGTGTGAAGAACCTCCCGTGCACATGAGGAAACTGAGGCAGGGGGAGGAGAAATGACTTGTTCAAGGTCACGCAGCTAGGGCACGGGATAGAAGGCAGGGCTCTGTGTACCAAAGCAGGGCTTTGCCGTGACCTAACATTGCATGTCGGTTCCTTGCTTCTGGTCCTGGCATGCATAGCTGCTCCCCACCTGAGGGTGGTGCCGCCTCGGAATTCACCTGAGGGCCCGGCACTCAAAGTCCTCACCGCCTTCGGACCCTCCCACCTGCGTGGGGCTTTACAGCTCACACAGGCGGGCCCTCCAGCTCCCATGCCTCTAGGGCCGAGCAAGGTGATGTTTGGAAGGAAAATCAGAGGCCCCCTGGCCGGGCTTTCTTTAGTTTTTCCCGTATGTTGGAGACATGGACGTAAGGAGTATGCCGCTCTGCCTCTGCATAAGGAAACAGCAGTGAGCCTGGCCCGTGTGGCTCAGTGGTTAAGCATTCACCCATGAACCAAGAGGTCACCGGTTTAATTCCCGGTCGGGGCACCTGCCCAGGTTGCAGGCTCCATCCCCAGTAGGAGGCCTGCAGGAGGCAGCCAGTCAATGTTTCTCTCTCATCCTTGATGTTTCTCTCTCTCTCCCTCTCTCTTCCTCTCTCTGAAATCAATAAAAACAGTAAAAGAGAGAGAGAGAGAGAGTGGATGTAACAGATCAAATACAGTGAGAACAAAGTAATGTTCTGAGAACAGACCATTCTAATGAGAGTTTGGTGGAGGCTCCAACCCCAATTTCGCTCTTTGTTAAAGAGGGAGCTAAGCAAGCACATCCCTGCCTCCCCACCGCACAGCCACTCACACTTGGATGGACCCAGGCCAACCGAGGTCACCCAAGGACATGCACAAGAACAGGTGTGGAGCTGTATTCACAGGAGTGCCACGCTGGGAACGGTCCCCATGTTCAGCAACAGGACAATGGGTAGTACACAGGGTGCGTTCCTTCCATGGCACATCGCACGGCAGTGAAAGGGGATGGACCACAATCCGCCACAGCACCCTGGCCTGCATGCGAGTAACACTGAGTGGAAGGAGCGGGGCCAGGAGGCTCCGTGCTCGTCCATCCCCTGATGGGCGGTAGATAAACGCGGTCCATTTCACAGTGGAATCAGACTCAGCCTGAGAAGGAATGAAGCTTCACACGAGGAACTTCGGGAACATGGTGCTGAGTGAAAAGGGTCAGACGCAAAAGGCCACGTAGCATGTGACTCCATGCACATGACGTGTCCAGAACAGGCAAGTCCAGAGAGACAGGAAGCAGCTGGGTGGCTGCCAGGGGCTGGGGGCAAGGGGTTTGGGTGTGGGGTCCATGAAGGCTGAAGGAAACAGGTTTCTTGTTAAGGTGATAAAATATTCTAAAATGGACTGACGTTCAATAAGAGGCAAAACGGGTCCTTGAGGAAAGGAAGTCAGAGTGGTGGGTCCGCTTGGTGAGGGGATGGACGGGGGCTCCCCGGGCTGGGAATATTCTACAACTGGGTCTGGTTATAAGGGGGAGCACCTCGCTGGCTGGGTGACCTTGGGCCAGTTACTCAACTCGCTGAGCCTCAGGTCCTCTGCTGTCCAGTGGCGATGACAAAGGTCCCTCCCCCATCGCCTGGTGTGAGGCCTGGGATGAGATGAGGCCTGAAGCCTGCCCTTCTCCAACTTCAGCCTGGACACCAACCACCGGAGGGTTTAAACGCAGCCTCTGATTCGGCAGCTGGGGTGGGGCCGGGACTGCATTCCCAACCCGCTCCCAGGTGAGGCTGCGGCCGCGGGCCTGTGGCCGGGCTGTGAACAGCCAGGCATGAAAGCGCTCGGTACATTGCAAATGCTCCGTAAGTGCAGGCGGTGGTCGGCGGCGGACAAAGACTGGGCACCCCCCTGCCGTAGGTTGTCTTTCCAGGCCCCGCCCCTGCGCACTGCGCCCGAATTCTTTTCTTCCCCGTTTCCCCCAGTCCCTCAGCTCGCCCGCCCACTCGTGCTTCCAGGGCCCGGTCGGGGCAGCTTCCTTCTGCCCAGAGGAGCCTTGGGTAGGTTTGCAGGAACAGCTGCCAGCAGCTGAGCTATAATGACCGCCTGGAGAGTCGTTAAGAGATAATTAATATTTGCAGCCCAGAGCTGTGACTGCTAAGCTGCTCCCGCCCACAGAGCTGGGGCCTCCAGCCCTTCTCGGGGCGAGGACGACCCCAGACCCTCAGGATGGCAGCATCTGGGGGGGCAGGAGGAGGACCCTGGATGCAGGGGCTGGGCCGTGGCCAGTGCGGTCTGTTTGGGGGGTTCTCCCTCCACCCAGCTGCTAGCGTCGGTGACTTCCAGAGGCTGCCGGGCCGGACACAGCGTCAGGAATGGTCAGAGGGCACCGGGGCCAGGGCTCAAGGTGGCCACGGCCCCTCCTTGCACCTGAGGCCCGCTGGCTGGCCTTTGGCGGTTGCCATGGTGATGGCTGGCCCCAGCAGTTGGGCAAGGACGTGGCAGCAGCAGCAGCTGTGTGAGTGCTCAAGAGAGAGAGAGTGTATCAGTTCCCCTCCACTTTCCATCTGCGAGGGGCACACAGCTCAGCCGCCCCAAGTCACCTCCCTCCATGCTTGTCTTGGGGACAGTGTGGCTGGAGGCCTGGGCTCTGGTCTGCCCCAGGGCATGGCTTGCACAGTGACTCCCAGCTCAAATACTTGGTACCTTTGAGTCCCCTACCCACCGGCAGACCATTGAACTTTCTGCAGCCTCAGTTTCCAGGTCTATAAACGGGTTAATCACGCTCAGAGGATTGTGGGTAGGACTAAATGAGATAATGTAAGCAAAATGCTTAGTTCTTCCTGGAAACGGGACCTGTCAGTCCCAGGTGGTGGGCCCCAGAAGCTTAAAAGGGAAGGGACTTTTTCTAAGCTGTAGATTTACTTCTTTATTAAGTGCCTATTGTATACCAGCAGTGTGCTCCATGGTGACATGCATGCCTTCCTCCACTGGTTCCTTCCTGAACATCAGGCGTCTCATCTCATTTAATTCTCACATACCTCATGCAGAGTTGGCCTGGTCATCCCCATTGTACAGATGAGGAAACTGAGGCTCAGAAGCTCAAGCCAGTTACATCCCCCAGGTCACACAGTGAGGACATTGCAGAACCGGAGGTCAAACTCCCAAAGCCACACTCTGCCCTCCACGTCCCAGATCTCACTGGCCTGCATTCCTAGGCCAGCCTGCATTCAAAGCCGGCTCACCAAGGCCCCACAGGGTGGCCTGGGCCCAGTGACCTTTCTGAGACTTGCTTTAGAGAGCCACTGCGTGCATTTCAGCAGATGTGTGTGAAGTGTGTGGTTGTGTGCCTTTAAGCAGATGTGTGTGAAGTGTGTGGGTGTGTGCCTTTAAGCAGATGTGTGTGAAGTGTGTGGTGTATAGTGGATGCCCACTAGGGGACCTGCTATTGTCATTGTTGTGATCGTTATTATTTCTCCACCTGCAGAGTTGGACCCCATGCTCCCCCAGTCCCCGGCTCGTGCCCCATCAGCGTGTCTAAACGGTGTACCCAGGCCTTTGGAGTTTGGGCCGGCGGATGAGCCCTTGTGGGGAAGGCGATGGTAGGAGGGGCTGCCATTCTGGCTTCTCTCAGCCTGCGTTCTAATCACCTCCCTGTTCCTGCCACGCAGCATTAGGCCGGGTGTGTGAGCGTGGAGGGGGGCCAGGGAGGGGGGGGCGCCCTGCCCTGTGAGGCTGCCTTCTGTCGCTAGACAAACAAACACACAGCACCCACGCGCGCTTGGAAATGGAGCGAGGCGTTAAATACAAGCGCACAGCGGGCCGAGGTGGAGGCCAGCTTCCTCGGGGCCCCTTGGACCTCGGTGGCGGCGGCGAAGGCGGCAGCTGCTTGAGAAGCCGCTCACGTTCCGGGTGCCTGCTGCCCGCAGCCTGGCCTGGCCAGCCCCTCTCCGGGTGGCTAGGGAGGTTCGTGCGGGCTGCAGTGTTTGCCTGGCATCTGCCATCGCTCCCCCGAGGGCAGCGAGGGACCTCCGGGGTCATTACAGCGCCTCCCACCCCACTGAGCAGCGTTTCCAGCCTGAGCGGTCTGCACTGTGCACCCCAGGCTGCACGGCCCCCGAGTGTGGCGATGGCCCCGCCAGTACTCGGGTCCGACACTCAGACAGCTTGGGAGAAACACCTGCTGGGGAGCTGGGGAGGCGGGGGGCCCACACCCCAACTCTGCCACTCAGATGCTGTGTAGCTCGGGACCCATCAGCTCACCTCTCTGAGCCTCCCTGTCTGTAACATGGCAAGTGTAATAGTACCTACACATTGGGCAGTGATTGGGATTAAAACCAAGTGTCTAGAGTTCCTAGCATCTAGGTGGGCTTGATCAAGGATGTGACCATTATTATCACCGTGTGACTTAATGCAAAAAAAATGTAAACTATCTGGTGGGTACTTTCATCTTGATTTTATGCTGAAATCATATCTTAGATATATTGGGTTGGATAAAATATATTTTAAAAATTAATTTAATCTGTTTCTTTTTTACTTCTTCATCGGGCCAGTGGGAAATGCGGTTACAGATGTGGTTCACATCTTTCTCCTGGACAGCGTGGGTCCTGGCCCTGTCTGGGTGCTAGTATTACGAACGATCTCATTTCAGATGGATGCTTTTAACCAATGCGTCTTCACCTTTCCCTTCCTATTCCCCCGCCTTGTTTTCTGGGCATTTTTCATTCCAACCAAAGGCTAACATCGTGGATGGGAGAGGCCTTCCCCCCACCACAGCACAGAATGCTCCTCCACGTGTTTGAATGTGCCCAGCACCCCTGTCTCCTCCTACAGAAACAGTATCTGACTTTCTCTTCTGGAACCCTTCCTTGTCCCTGTGTCCCTGTGTCACATGAATGAGGCTCATGCACCCATTCTCCTCCTACAGAAACAGTATCTGACTTTCTCTTCTGAACCCTTCCTTGTCCCTGTGTCCCAGGGGTTTGAATGAGGCTCAGGCACCCACAATTTAAGAATGGCCACGTGACCCAGCTTTGACCAATCAGAGCATTCCATCCCCAGATCATTGATTGGTTCGGGGAGAACCACATGACCTAAGCCCGGCCAATGAGATACAGTCCCTGAACTTGAATGGAATTGCCAGGAGGATATAAGAGCACATACCCCAGGAACTGCTGGGCCACCCCGTTGAGTGAGCCTGCCTGAGAACGGAGCCCCCCGAGGTGCCAAGAGATGGGTTCCTGACATACCTGAGCCCTGGTTGCAGCCCTCTGGCTCAGCTGGCTCCGTCTGGCTTCTCCGTTCTATCGGTCACTAACGGGTCCCTCTTCAAAAAAAAAAAATGTATAAGAATTTGTGTTGTGTTCCAGCCATTTGCAACCCAAAGAGTCTCAGAATGAGATTCCTCATAGATAAGTCCAAGAGGGACTCAGGTATTGATGTCTTGGCAAGACGGGCATGGAAGACAGAGCAAGTCTAAAACGTTGGAAGTGCGAAGAGGGTGAGCTTCTGGCCACCTTTTATTTCAGCGGGAGGCACGGAGCAAAGGCTGGGAGGTGTCGCCAGGCATAGGGAACCCGGGACCGTACAGGGCGGAGTCTGCCCAACCGGCATCGTTTCCTACCCTCAGAGAAGCACCCACTGTTCCTTCTCCCTGTGAGCAGAGGCAGGCCAGGAGAGGAGTGGAATTGAGCTTGGAGTGTTATTTTGAGTCATTTTTCAGGCGGCCATGACTTATGCCTCCCTGGTCCCGCTCTCCTGGCCACAGTGAACTTGCCCGTTAAGTTCAGAGGCCACCTGTTCTGTATCCTGCTGCCCGCCCTCCCCTAACACTTCCTGGCCCGGCTAAGCCTTCACGCACGTCAGCAGCTGTTATGAATGCTGCACACTGGTTTGTGTACCCAGGCGGCATTCGTCCATCTCCCCCGGGAGAGTGCCAGCTCCCGGCGGGCAGGGTTCTATCTCTGCTTTGCTCATCCCTATGTCCCCACTGCCTAGCACGGTACTGGGCACATAGTAGATACTTAATCAATAGTTAGTCAATGAGAACTTGTATGCTCTTGGTTGAGTGAGTCCTGACTGATCACGGGGGTGCGATCCTTTGTCCTGTCCCTTTAAGAACCTGTCTTCCTTTCCCCGCTCTTGTCCCCCAAACTAATTAAGTGCCCTGCTTCTCTCTGCGGGGTTAATCCTGTTATCAGCTGCCAGACACACATCGGCTGTGTAGTTACTTGTTTATGGTCCATCTCCCTTCACCCCCAATTAAACTCGGGGACTCACCTTATGGACCGCTGTACCCCACAGAGCCCTGCACATAGTAGGCATTTTTGCATTAATGAGTGAGTTGGCGTTTCCCTTATTACACACCCACGCAAGGAGGAGGAAGAGCCGATGACAGAGGATAAAAGAAAGTAATCTGCCGGCCCACAGAGCCAGCCAGGATCCGGCTCTTTGTCTGGGAGGCCGGGGGGGAGGAAGCTCCCTAAGGCAGGGTGGGGGGGGCGGGCACTGACCTCTTGGGAGGCAGGTGCCCACGGAATGAGCTTTGGCATCCATTCCTCTTTAAGTTCAGAACGTCCTGTTGGGGAGATGGGACCCCGCAGGAGAGCGCTTCTATCTGGACATGACCTTTAAAGCCAGCAGCCCTGGCAGCGTCTGGGGTGCTCTGGTGTGTTTGCAGAGTCTTTGGCTCAGCCGGGCCATCTCAGGGCAGCCGCCGAGCCAGGACGAAGGTCTCAGTGTGCCCTGTTACCGCTGGAATGCCAAGGGCTCCTGACGCGGAGGGTGACGCTGGCCTGTCTGGCTCGGGGCTGGGTAACTCGGCCACCTGAGACCCTGGCTGGTCAGGGGCGTGGGGGTGGCTGCCCTCCCTGCCCAGCCTGAGGGACAACACAGCCTTCTCTAGCTCCCTCCTCTGTCCTTGCGTTCCCCACCCCCCGCCCCCGCAGCCTCTCCTATCCCTGCTCGCCCTGGGGCCTGATCCCCAAAGGCAGGTGTGTGTCCCCACGGGAGGGGCTTTGAGGCCCAGGCTCCATTCAGCCCTGGACCATCCCCCTGTCAGCGTCTACGCGCTTCCATCCAGACCAGCCCCGTCCGGGCAGGTTTTGGTCAAACATCTCAGCTTCTTCTCGAGAAGCCCTGACAAGGTCTCGGAGGGTCAGAGCAGCGGCCACATGTCACAGACAATCGCTATGAAGTCTAGGCCAGGGCGGGGCATACAGGAGGGAGTCCCAGAAATACTGGGTGAGCAAAAGATGTGGGTGAGCAAACATCTCTAGTGCTGAG
>NW_005353602.1:117351-124317 GCF_000412655.1 Myotis brandtii | reverse complement strand
CGCGGCTGGGGACGGGCGGGCGCATTGGGATGCGGGGTCAGGTGCTCAGAGATGCCCGGCTTAGCCTGCGAGGCTGCAGCCCCGGAGGGGAGCCCGGTCGGGAAGGGAGTCGTGATCACAGCAAAGATGACAAGAGCTTGTTAAACAGAAATCCTTCCTGGCAGATGGTCCCCGGGCTCCCGGGGCCCGGACGGGGGAAGGAAAGCCCTTTCCCCTTGGGAACCCCAAAGCCTGGAAACCAGTGGAGCAAATGGTGCCTTCCTGAGTCAGCAACAACAACAACAATAATAATACAAAGCATTTATTTAGAGTCACCACCTCTAGGCACTCTGCGGGCCTGATGTTGTTTAAGCCTCAGACCCAACCCATGTGAGAGACACACTGTACTCCCATTTCACAGATGAGGAGAGGAAGGCTCAGGGAGTGGGAGCGATGGGTTCGAGGCCGCACTGCCAGCAGGGGCTAAGCAGGGACGTGAGAGTTCCACAGAGATGCCGGCAGGAAGCATCGGGACATCGGGGTCTCCATTATTGCTGTTGTTCAGGAAGCATCGGGACATCGGGGTCTCCATTATTGCTGCTGTTGTCGCTGCTGCTGGACCCTGGCTGCCCCTTGACCAGGAGATCCTGCCCGCATACCTGGGAGGGGAGCTGGCGTCACACCCTTTCTCTAACCCTCTGACTTATAATCCGTCGTTAATGCCGCTGGAGGAAGCAGCTTTGAACAGGAACCAGCTCCGTCCGCTCCCGCTGTCCGCCAGCCAAGCCTTGCCTTTCAAAGGCCGGACGAGGCTGCCAAATCCGCCCCAGGGACCTAATGCGATTGTCTCGCTTCTGCAACTCTGCTGGGAAGCCTGGCTTTTGGGGGGTGAGGGGCACTTATGGGAGACCAGCAGGCCAGGGTACCAAGCCTGGGAAGAAACAGGAGGCCACAAACTGAGCACCTACTACGTGCTTGGCAAGATGCCACCCATGAAGAAACCCTTCGTCGGTGTTAATGGGGTCACGCAGACATAGTCGCTGTGATGACAGGGACATGGGCAGGGAGTCCCGATACCTGAGGTCAGTCCTACGCTGAGCTGGTGCCCTCAGGGCTGACTGCCCTAAGTCTCTGTTTTCCCATCTGTAAATTGAATATTTCTTTTATAAGGCGGTATAGTTCAGTGGCTGTGAGCTGAAGCTCTGGATTGAGACTGCCTGGCTTCCAGTCATTTAATGCCTGTGTGACTATGGGCCACTTGCTTAACCTCTCTGCCTCAGGCTCTGAGACCATAAAATACTGATAACAATACCTGGCTCTGATGCCTGAACGCTGGATGACCTCAAGCAAGTTGCTTGACCTCTCTGGGCCTCAGTGTCTTCATTTGTGAATCAGGATCAAAGAGAACGCCTCCCTCCTAGGGTTGTTGTGAGCATTACATGAGATGAGCCACGCTGCGTGCTTGAAACTTTTCCTCCTTTCCTTCCCGGGTTCTCTCACCCCGCCCCCCGTGTTGGGTACCCGTCATGAGTCAGGTACTTTTCTCGGCACTGCCCACCTCCAGGGTTATTTTAAGAATCAAAAGCACCAAATGGGAACGCGCTTTGGCGAGAGCAAGGCCGATCTGTCGTGGAAAAGACGAGGTGATAGATTCACGCTGTGGCTGCTGGGGACCTCTTTTTCCGCTCACTCTCATCCAGGGCCATTAATTTAGAGCCTCCACTCGGATTCCTATCATCGGTGGCTGTCGTGACATTAATATGATATTCATCAGCCTCAGTTACTTGTGTAGCACCGTTATACTTACTATTATTTGCCGCGTGCCACACACACAACTGGGCTTTATTTCATATTTTGTTTTGAATCACTCAGTTTTTAAATTTAACCTTAACCTAAGTGCTACTATCCATGACACCAAGTTGGATGGGCTAGCACGCCTCAAACACTTAGCTATGAAGTAAAATAAAAAATTGTTTCCCCTGCAAAAAACACCCACCCCCCTCCCATGAGAGAGCTGCTATACCAGGCATTCCCTCCTAACCATTCAGCTACTTAGAAACCCTTTATTTATTGGTTCATGTTTATCAAATACTATCTCCTTTTCCAAGCTGAGGGCTTGCTGTCATATGTGGCTATAATGACATTAATTTGATCATGCTAACGCCAGTTACTTGGGTATCACCAGCATAGTAATCATTATATATATATATTTTTTTTCTTGCGGTGGCCACATGCCAAATGCAACACTCAACATTTTGTTTTGAATGGCTCTTAAAAAAAACACAAAACTTAAATTCAACCTTCACGTAAGCCATGATGTCTAGGAAATCACATGTTCGATGGCTGGCTCTGTGTTTATTTCTACAGCGTACGTGAAAGTGAACACTTAGCTACCTAATAAAAGAAAGTGTTTGCCGTTGGCCACCCCGAAGCGTCTCCCATGTGCCAGGTGCGAACGGTGGGCTGATGTCCCAGCATCACCTATTCCCCCTCAGCTGGGTAGGAACCTCTTTGACGTAGGGCTCACATTTACTGTGTTGCCCGCCCCTTTCCACGTTTTGAGGTCCATCAAAGCGTAGGGAGCTCAGTGCTCCTGCGTGGAGAGACCTGGCCCGCCCGGGCCTGGGGAGTCCTCCGGGAAGCGTTACTCCGACCTGCCTCGGGCTCGTGAAAAACACGTCCACTGCTCTGCCATCCGTGTCTCTCTCCTCCCTGGCACTCAGAGACACAAAAAGAGTTAACATCCATCTCTCAGGCTTCTTGACACATCCCTCCGTGGGTTCCTGTGGCTAATCACCAGCTTCCCTTGAGCAATGACCTTGCCCCCCGCCGTGGGGGCGATGAAGAGACAGATCTAAACACCTCGAAGTTCCCAGCGAGTTCCCTTAATTGGCACCTTTCTGTTCTGCTTTAAATTAATCAAAGCCAGTCCGATATTAATACTGTAGGGGGAATTAAAATCATGCAACGCATTAAAGATGTAATTTAAAATTAATAACTCATAATTATTTATCATGGCGTATCAGTGGAGCTATGAATTTCCCCTTCGAACCCCGCGCGCAGTCTCCTGCCTTTGCTTTTAATAGCATCTGGACTGTCGCTGCGCCCAGCCTCGGTTCCCGCAGACACCCAACCTCCGAGATGTAATTCGTTTAATTTAATTTTGGGGGGCTTAATTGTGGTAAATCACTACTTAAGAAAAGACATCTATTTGAAAGGACAAATTGGGATAATTTAATAAAAGCTCGAGTGAAGAAAGCCAAGGACTTAATGAGGCGCTGTGGGCTGTGATCAGAGACACCCCCTGTTCTTCGACTCGTTGATCGAGAGATGCGGGTTCCGGAGTCTTTGAAAACAATGGCACCATTGAAAACGTTTAACGTTCCAGGAACACAACCCTCGCGTCCATCAATATGGGATTGAGCAAAGAAACGGTGGTCTCTCCATCCAATGGAATACTATGCAGTCAGATAAAAGAATCAGAACAGCCCTGGTCCGGTGGCTCAGTTGGTGGGAGTGTCATCCCATACACCAAGAGGTTGTGGGTTCAATTCCCGGTCAGGGCACATGCCCAGGTTTTGGGTTGGATCCCTGTTTGGGGCTCATATGGGAGGCAACCAATCGATGTTTCTCTCTCTCTCTTTCTCCCCCTTCTTCTCTCTCTAAAATCAATATAAAACAAACAAACATATCCTTAGGTGAGAAAAAAAGAATAAGAACAGATATTACATATTAACATGGATGAATCACCAGGGTATACGGTGTAAATATGTTCGAACAGTGTATATGGCATGCTATTATGACAAAAAGAAAAATACATACACAATGATGTATACAGTACAGACTATCCCTGAAAAGAAATATAAGAAACTGGCGTCATTGTTTGCCTCAACTGGGGGACAAAGGACACAGGGACAGTTTTCACTCTTTAGACACGCTCGTAGCTTTTGAATTTTGTAGCACATGCAAGTATTAGCCATTCAAACAGATAAAGCATTAGAATGGTGACGGCAGGAAGGCTCTGGCACCGGGGCCTTGGGTCCTCGCACACCCTTTCCCAGTGCTTCCCGGTGCTCCGTGCACCGCCTACTTGTCACCATAATTGTTACCCCGCGGCCAGCGTCCTCTCTGGACGGGTCACTCTGCAGACTTCGTCCTGCTTGGTCCTCACGCCAACCCGAGAAGCAGGTCTCATTAACCTCACTGACCTCCGCGCTGTGGACAATTTCAACCATAAGGTGAACGGCTTTGTCAGTGACCATCCGCTTACTCACCACTGAATCCTCTCATCATCCTGCCTTATCACAGACGGCTTCCTGGCCAGCCCTCTCTCCACCCGTCAGGCCATCTCAGGTTTTCAGATGCAATTCCAGGAAAATTGCAGACATCTATACCTTTCCCATGGAATACTTCAACGTGTTGGTAATTGATTAGAACGCAAGATCTGGGTAGGGTACCTTGTTTTAAAAATAAAATTTACAAAGAGTGAAGACCACTACTCTTCAGTGCACCATTTACTGAGTTTCTAAAAAATTTTTATTGATGGATTCATTAGAGAGGAGGGGGAGGGGGAGTCAGGGTTCAAACCCATGTCTCGTGAGGAAGCTGTCCTGGCTTAGTCTTCCCGTGAATTCCCCACTGGCTCCGCTGTCTTACTTATGCTTACAGATTTAATTCACATACCCACCTCTTTCTGAAAAGAGTTTAAGGACATTTACAACCTGACAATAAGGATAGTAAAATGAAACAGAATCAGAACCAAGGTATCCAAGACCGCCCAGGCACCAAGACCCATAGCGTAGCTTGATTGAGTGTAAACTTTAGGCTCTGAGCTTCCGGGCAACCAGCAGAAGACACGTGTTATTGACAAAGAGGAAAGAATTCTACACGCGGCAGACAGCTTGCACGGGGTAAAGCCCCTAATGGCATCTTTACAGCAAATGGAAGAAGTGGGCTTCATTGTCAAAATCCTAGTTCAGTGAGGGCAGCACCATCTGAGGTTCTGAGCCACATCGTCGGTGGTCGATTCAGGTGATTTGGGGATTGTCTTCAGCCCCTCTTGGTGGTGGGGGAGGGGGGAGGGGGGAGGATGGGTGCAGTGACCCTGGAGCCCCTCTTGGCAGGGCAGACATGGTTGGTTTTGTGGGCGCGGAGCCTCCTTCCCGGCCGAGCACCTCCTCGCTATTGTTTTTATGTCATTTCCTTGGGTTCAGACTTGGCAGGGGCCCAGATGGCCTTGGGCTGATGGCTGAGCACAGACACTGGAAGGCTTTCTGTTGACGGTCCAGACTTGGTTTGCAAACAACCATAACTGTGATTCCCAAGAGTTCTCACCCGTGAGCGTGTTTTGTGAGCGGCTGGGTCCTGATTCAGGAACATTAGTGATTGCAAAAGCTCAGCGGAGCACTCCGGGCTGTCCCCGCGGCCCCGCCGCTGGTCAGGGGTGGCCTGGAGCCAGCACTCCCTCTTCTCTGCCGGCTTCCTGCCCATCTTCCTTTTGGGGAACCTCCTTCCCCTTCTCTCAGCCCCCATGGCTCAGGCAAAGCTGCCCCTCAACCCTCCGCTCAGGGTGGGCACAAGACCAGTCCTGACCAATCAGAGCCCTTCATACCTCCACCTATAACGACTGGTTAAAACAGGGGTCCTCAAACTTTTTAAACAGGGGGCCAGTTCACTGTCCCTCAGACCGTTGGAGGGCCGGACTATAGTTTTAAAAAAAAAACTATGAACAAATTCCTATGCACACTGCACATATCTTATTTTGAAGTAAAAAAACAAAATGGGAACACATACAATATTTGTATTTGCATGTGGCCCGCGGGCCGTAGTTTGAGGACCCCTGGGTTAAAGGATGTGCACATAACCCAACTGGGACAGGAGAGAGAGGAGGGGAAGCGGGGAGGAGGGGAGAGAGATGAAAGAGGGGGAGAGAGAGAAGGGGGGGTGGGAGAGGAGGGGCCGAGGGGAGACATTTGTGCTCAGTGGGGAAAGCCTGTCAGTGGCAAATGTTTGCTGTCCAAGGTGGACCCGCGTCCAGGAAGGACAGGCAACAGGCAGGTGCACCTGAGAGATAATCATTAGCATCAAGCCTCAAACTTCTCAAAGACCCCACCCCACCTGGTGGCCAAGAGACACCCGGTTAGAAACCCTAACGCCCTCCGCTGGTGGCCGTGGGGAGAAGGCGCTGCGGGAGGGGGTGGAAGTGGAGGTAGAAGGGAGACTACTGCACCGGCCCGGCGGAGGTGGTGGCTGGGACAGGGCTTGCAGGTGGCGGTGATAGGCGGGATTGGCTCTGTTCTGGATGTTTCTCTCACACGGCCACTCACCATCAACTCCACCATCCATCCTACCAATAACTACTCATTGAGACCCTCCTCTGTTCCAGGCACTTGGGGTGCTCAGCACTAAGCGAAACAGACCGAGCCCTGGCCAGCTGGCTCAGTGGATAGAGCGCTGGTCTTGGGTGCAAGTCCAGTCAAGGTTACGGACCAAGGTTGCAGCTCGACCCTGGGCCCTGGTTGGGGTACGTGCGGGAGGCAACCAATTGATGTCTCTCTCACGTTGATGTTTCTCTCTCTCTCCCCCTCCCTTCCACTTTCTCTAAAAATCAATGGACAAATATCCTTGGGTGAGGATTAACAACAAACAAACAAACAAACGAAAAACAGGCCTAGCCCCCTGCCAGGTGGGGCGGAAGTTCAGTGGAGACAGACATTCACCGGTGAGCGGAGAAGGAACACAGGGCTCCATGCTGTGATGAGGGCAGGAGCGGGCAGGGCTCTGGAGCGGTCCCGGCTGCAGGCCCCAGCCCGGACCCCGTGTTCCAGCTGCGCATCACACACGTGGAGAAACTGAGGCACAGAGGGACATGACTGGGTCAGGGTCACCCGGCCAGTCCCTGGCGGAGCCACGAAGAGAATTCAGCCTCTGCCCCCGGGGCCTCCCAGAGGGTGGCTGCCGGCCCCCATCACCGCCTCCGGAGCCCGG
>NW_005353602.1:109446-117301 GCF_000412655.1 Myotis brandtii | reverse complement strand
GCGCGTGTGCCCGACGCTCCGTCTCATTAGGCCTCCGTTTTCATCTCGCGGCTTCCTGGCAGCCTTCAAATTATCCCATAAAATTTATTTACTATTTCATGAATACATAAGCAGCAGGCAGGCACAAGCTTTTTATATATTTACACTGTATATATTTCACGGGAGACTTATAGCTGTCTCCAAGGCAGAGCGGGCGGGAGAGCCGGCAGACGGAGCGGCAGCTGGCGGAGCGGGAGGGGGAGGCAGGCGCGGGGCGGCAGGGAGGAGGGTCCCCTGGTGCCCACGGCCACGCCGGCCATGGCCACGCCGGCCACACTGACCGTGGCAGCCTCAGGCCAGCCGGGCCAGGGCAGGAGGGAAGCTCCACGTGGGACTCTCATCCTGGGAGAGGAGGCAGGGCAGGGGGCCCTGGGTCTGAGGGTTGGGACTGAGATGAGGCTCAGGTCGGTGGGGCCTGATAGTCTGGTAAGTGAGTTCAGAGGGGCCACAGGGGGATTCGGACCCTGGTCAAGGGCTGGGTCCTCATCCTGGACCCAGCGTGAGCCCTGATTGTTGCTTCAGACTGAGTCCTGATGCTGATTGTAGACTGAGCCTTGATCCCAGTTACAGACCAAGTCCTGTCCCAAGTTCACAGCCTGAGCCCTGAGCACAGCCACAGCCTGAGCCCTGATCCCAGTCACAGCCCGAGCCTTGAGCACAGTCACAGCCTGAGCCCTGATCCCGGCCACAGCCTGAGCCCTGATCCTGGTCACAAACTGAGCCCTGATCCTAGTCAAAGGTTGACCACTGGCCCTAATCCCAGAATAAGTCCCAACTCTGGTCAAAGACTGAGCCCTGACCTAATCCCAGACTAAACTTCAGCTCATATCACAGACTGAGCAGGTCCCAGACTGAACCCTGACCCCAACCATAGGCTGAGCCCCCACCCCAGCCTTCCATGGCTGTGCACCTGGCCTGCTGTCTCACAGTTTCTCTCCTGCACAGAAGCAGGAAATGAACGGCTCACAGCCCCAGCCCCAGCCCCAGCCCCTTCTCTTCCCCGTAGGTCTATGTGGTGATCATGTGTGGGGGCCACTGAAATTCTGATTCTCTTCCTCTGGCCACTTGGTAGGATGGCCCTCCCCAGCTCTTGAGGTTAGGCATGGCCATGTGACTTGCTCTGGCCAATGAGATGTGAGCAGGGGTGAAGTGTGTCACTGCCAGGTGGAAGTCTTAAAATGCCATAGCCCAGGTGACTCCATAGGTTGGAGTCTCCATCAGGCTGGGACCCTGAGTAAGGTTGACACAGCCCTCACCAGCCACCCCTGGGCACGCAGCTTCAATGAGATATGGACATCTGTTGGGATGTGGGGCTGCTTGTTACTGCAGCGTAACCTGACTAATACATCCAGAAACCTCTTTTCCTCTGAAGGCAGCCACTCTGGGTTCTGTCTATTCCTAATCACCAAGATTCTGGGCCCCAGAAGCCAGAAGCCAGAGGAAAGGTGAACAGGACATTGATTAGCACATCCGAAAACCCCTCACACGGTGCCAGGTACACAGCAGGCACTCCATAAATGCTTGTTGAACTGAAAAATATGTATTTTTTGCCTACTTCTGCCTTAGTCCTCTAGCAAAGTCTCTTCATCCCAGGTCAGGACCCAGGACAGAGGCTGTGCCCAGGAGGTTGTTCTGAAATGGAATCCTGCCTCCACTATCAGCAGTACTCTTTGCAGGCACTCAAACGCCCTCCTCTGTGGAATGGGGAGAGAAATTCAAGTCTCTATGTCTCACTTCCTGGCTGCTTGAGAGATCTGGCTGGTCACATTGTCCAAATGTCAACCCACTGGTTCCACTCACTCTCATGCAGATATTTATCCATTTATCCATTCTATCTTCATTGTCACCATCATCACACCATCCTCATCATTGCTAATGTTTATTGAGCATTTACTATGTACCAGGCCCAGTGTCTTTACTCATTTTAATCCTTATGACAACTCTCTGAGGTCAATGTCACTCTTTCATCTACCCAGGAGTTCATTGATTGACTAACAATCTCATTTATCCTTCTCTCCTTCCATTCCTTCCTCCCTCCCTTCCTTCATCATTTATTCAAGAGGCAGTCCAGTGCAATGGTTAGGAGTATGGGCTCTGGATACAGACTGGCTGGGTTCAAATTCTAACTATCTCTTGCCAACTGAAGGACAAGGACTACTTAATCGACTTCTGACTTGGTTCATGCATCTGGAAAATGGAAATAATAATAGACCTTCTCTTCAGGAATTGGTGCAAAGATGACGTGAGTTCATAGGTGCAGCTCGATGCTTGGAATAGTGCTTGACAAGAGTGAACAGTTAGTGACCGCTGGCTGCAGTCACTCAGACAGCCAGTGGCTTAACCCAATGTACCGCGGCCCGTCTCTGCGCTGGACATGGGCTTTCAGTGATGAATGAGGTGCAGGAAAGTAAACAGAAATGATGGACATTGGAGGGCACATACACCCCTTGTTTCAATCCTTGCTAAACCCCCCTGAGATGGGCACTTATTATCACCATTGTGCAAACGAGTGAACTGAGACCAGAAAGGTTAAGTGACTTGCCTGAGGACACACAGCTCACAGGTGCTGAAGCCTAGATTGGAACCCACGCGTCTGGCTCTTGAGCCTGTGTACCTAGCCATTGGGTCACACTGCCACCACATGCATTCAAGGTGAGTGCGCTTTCCGAGGGGGTGTGCAAAGGACTGTGGGTGGGGGAGTGACCGGTGCGCTCTGCCCGGGCCAGGGTGGAAGTGAGGTCCACACAGCTGGGCCATCAGACAGACTCTGCTGGAGTTGTCTCACCAACAACCAACGCCCGAGGATCTCTCCTGACCTCCACCCAACTCCAGAATCACCTGCCTTCCCAGTGGGTCCCTGATCTCTCCACCTTCTCACGTGCCACGGGGCAGAGACTAAGAACAGCCCATCCCGGCCTCCCCCGGGCAGAGAAGCACTTACAATGGCACAGGGCTGAGAGCAGAGGCACATCGGGCTGGCTTGGCGACACATGCAAGGCCTGGGCTCCAGGGCAGGTGCCCACCTCACCGTGGCTTCCTTGTCCAGACTGTGTAGCATCTATTATTAATGGTCATTCCATATAATAAAAGCCTAATATGCTGAGTGTCTGACCATTCGTTTGACCGTTCGACCAGTTGCTATGATGTGCACTGACCACCAGGGGCCAGATGCTCTGACTGGTAGGTTAGCTTGCTGCTGGGGTCCGGCCTATCAGGACAGGGCGAGACGGGCTGAACACGCCCTGTAGCCCTCCCGTGGTCCCTCCCCGGCCCCAATCATGCACCGGTGGGGTCCCTCGGCCTGGCCTGCGCCCTCTCGCAATCCAGGACCCCTTGGGGGATGTCGGAGAGCTGGTTTTGGCCCAATCCCCGCAGGCCAGGCCGAGGGACCACACCGGTGCATGAATCCGTGCACTGGGCCTCAAGTAATAATTATAATTGCTTATTGATCTCCCCCAATGCACCTGGCAGTCCACCCAGCAGACTCACAAATCTGTGTCCCATGCAATGCATGGCCCACGCTGGTGCTCAGCAGAATCCAACAATGCGACCACGTCCACACGGGTGGTCGCTGCCGGCCACGTCCAGGCGCATGCGCTGATCTGGTCCACGGCGAACCAGAGAGCGTCCACACCGGCCACATGGAACCAGCCTCTGACCACCTCTTTAACATTTGCAATGGACAAAAAAAAAAAAAATGTTCTCTTGGAATATAAGAAGAATAAAAGGAAGGCGCTCTGCTGGTCCTCAAGATGATCTGGGACCTCACTTCTCCACCATCAGCGTGCACACAGATGCCCTGGGGGTGGCATTAAAATGCAGAGTCCCGGTCGGCTCCCCAGAAGGTCAGGAATCTCCATATGGAAAAACCTGCAGGTGAATCTGGGACAAGGGGTACCTCCTGGAAAGACTTTGAGAAACACCAGTTCAGAGGGAGAGGGAGATTCAAGCACAAGGCTGCACTTGGACCCAGGGATGAGGCCAAGCTGCACCCCAGCGTGAGGGCTGGAGCTCTCCAGCCAGCGGTTCTGGGCCGGGGCCTTGCTCTGCCCTCCAGACCTGGGGTCTCCCACCACCAAGGTCTCAGCGCTACCACATCGCCTCCGAGAGAGGACTTGCCCACATTTTGAAGGCTTCATCCTTACGCCCGCTCTTTAAGGAGACTCGTTGAGGAGAGCAAGTCTGCAGTCACCAGCCCGAGGGCCCCAGTGACTCTGCTGAGACTAAACCACACACGCTCTTTATCATAATCCTGCGCTCTCCAACCAGGGGGCCACGCAGGACAAAACATTGCCCAAGGGTGCTTCCAACCTCAGATGACCACTGCCCACTGATGGGAAAATGCCCCAGCCCCGGGGGGCCCGTCTGCCCATCTCGCCATGCATGCCTTCCTAGCATTCTCTGGCTCCCTCCCCACCAGAATAGCAAACCCGGCTCTTTACCCCGAATCCTCACAGCCCTGCGACACGGACATCTTTCTACCCGTTTCCCAGAAGAAGCAACAGAGGTTCCAGGAGGTCGGGCCGCCTGCCTGAAGTTCAATCTAACAAGCAGACGAGGCCGATCTGGATCCCCTTCTTTCTGATGCCCAGGAGCGCACCTCATTGCAGGGCCGCAGGCTCTGCCCTGCCCTGGAAGGCCTGGGTCCCGGACAGAGTCCACAGAACCACCCTCAGGTGAGCAGGGAGCCGCGGGCCCCTCCATCCTCACCTGCCCCCAGAGCAGATGGAAGGGCCTGCATCTCACCATTGAGACTGCCACCTGGTGGAGCCCACAGCCCTGGGCGCTTGGGGATGCTACTGCTGAAAACTAGAGAATTAATTGTAGAGGGAAATGGGAGAGGAGGGAGGGAGGGAGAACTAAAGACCCACTCCCCACAGCCTGCGGGCTTAGGCTTAGGAAACGGCCAAGAATCACCGAAGGAGATCAGTTGGGACTCGCGAAATGTGGCAAGGCCACCGGCAGCTCGGGGCCTCTGGGACGGAAACAAGCCAGTCTAGGGGTTCAGAAAGGCCACGGCCGTGTTGGGCAGACTGGTCCCTGCACAGAAGTCCGGGGCCAAGGAGATGCCTGGGGGAGGGGCCCCTCACCCAATTATATCCCATGGCCCAAAGCCATGCCTCTCTGGAAGAAGTGATAATCCACCCGTCTATCCAGCTAACACATCCATCCACCCATTCTTCCATCCATCCGTGTATCCACTGACGTAAATGTCCACGGAGCACCTACCACGTGCCAGGCCCGCTCAGTGGGGATTCGGCAGTGCACTGGGCATCTGAGGTCTCAAGGTCTCAGTCCTCTCGGGGCTGATATTCCAGCGGGAAGAGACAGGTCACAAGCAAGTCAACACATGCACATGATCATGTCGGTCCCTGGCACGTGCCACACTTAGGATTAAGCCATGTCCAGGTGCAAGAAAGGGATGGCTGCCCAAGAGCAGGCGATCAAGGACAGCCTCCCTGAGGGGGACACGTGGAGACGAGACCGAGGCGGCAGGCAGACGCCCTCCCAGGCAGGGTCACCCAGTATGTGACGATGACCTCATGGAGCACCAGCATCACCGACGTTAAACCCGGCAGAACTTCTTTTCAAGCTGGGAAATATTCACAGCCAGGCCCATCGGGTCGCCACGGTCAGGCTCTCAGAGTGACAGGAGACACACGCCTGGTCTTTGGGAACTAACTTGCAAGGACATAAAAAACATGCAGTCATCAGCGCTGGTGACAGACAACGGCATCTCCCTCTCAGGGGTGGAGGAGGGCTGTGTGGCCGGAGGATCACCCGGCTGGGCTGTAACGCTGGCTCTGTCACCCACATCCACAAGCTGTGTGACCTTGGGCCAGTAACTCTGCCTCTCTGAGCCTCAATGTCCTCATCTGAAATGGAAACCTCCCTGTGTCCTTGATTCTAAAACATGTCCCCCCTTCCCTCCCATATTTTAATGATCCCAAAATCAAGACAGGTTTTGCAATGCGCTGCCCTGGGGGGCGTCTTGTGAAAGCCCAGATTCTAATTCAGCAGGGCGTGTTTCTACCCAGAGCTCAGGTGACCGGGATGAGTGGTCCAGGAAACGGTCGACTTCCACTTTTCACGTGGTGGTTACTAAATCGAGGGGGCAAAGCCACAGTTGATGGGATTTTTGATTTCAGGAAATGAGTTACCCCGCATTTCATTCTGTCCCCCCAGGAAGCCCATCAACGCGTTTGTGAAGCACCCGGCACCCAGCCCGGCCGGTGGGAAACATGAGTGGGTGTCAGCTGCCTCCTTTGAAAACCTCGCGCGCTGGTTCCGGGATGTGAAGGCGGACGCCGGACCTGGAAGGTCCGTCTATAATTGGATGCGATCCCCATGGGGCCCAAGTGTAGGAGGGGGCGGGGTGCTGGCAGGGTCTGCGGAGAGAAAGATGTTAATTCCTCTCACCGCCCCCACCTCGCCCGCACAGGGCCGTGTTTGATCAGGCCGGCATCAAACGACACGTTTGCAGCCAGACAAAACCCAGGCGGGGCGCTGTTTGAATTGGTCCCACTCACCCCCCAGACGCCCCCACCCCGACCTGCTTCAGACAGACACGTGCAATGTTTGTTTCAAGACATTGACAGGGACAAGCCCCTGAGCAATTCTGTTGGCGGTTGGACGCTGTTAGATGCCGGGCGCCGGGCGGGAGAGGCGGGAAGGGAGCCTGGGTTTTATTTAGGGGCTGGGAACCAGGAGCAGGGAAACAGAGAGGAAGGGGCTGAGCCAGGCAGGGAGTGAGGGCACAGAGTGCAGTTTTATAACCCTCGGGCCGCTCATGCGAGAACGATGCCACCTCGCTGATAGCATCTTCAGTTCGTGGCTTCCAGTCCCTTCTCTCGCCCGCGATGGGCCACAGCAGTAAAGGATCTTATTAGGTTTTATTTCTCAGCCGAGGAAACGGAGACTCGGAGACTTGGATGAAATTACCCGCCAGCGAGTGGGGAACTGGATGGAGTGGACGCGGAGGGCCGGGCGGGCCCGAGACTACGCATTTCTAAGCGGCTCCCAGGTCGGGCGCAGGGGCTGCTCCGTGGCCCACACTCGGGGTAGCAAAGGCCGATCGACGTATACACTTAGGAGACACGATCCGGGAACGGAGGAGCCGCCACCCCAGGGCTTGCCATTCATGTTCTGCCCCTACCTGTCCAGAGCGACTTGTCTCCCGGGCGCTGCGGTGAGATACAGTAGAGGACGAGGCAGGCCTGCTCCCGGCCTGGGAGCATTTCAGCCAAAAGCAAATGAACTAAGCTCTTTCAAACTGTGACGAGAGCGGCTGTGCTGACAGCACACAGAAGTACGTTGCATTCAGGGGACACACGAGGCGCAGAGGCCCGCCTTTGTGTGTGGAAGCAGGACAACTGCCGCGGGGCCCCCACCCCTCCTGGTGTCTGAGCGCATGGCGCCCTGACACACCCATGGAAGCAGAGAGAGCACCCACCCACCCAGCCGTCTGTTTTCCGTGAGTGGGAGTTACAGGTGTTCCCAGTGGAGACATCGATGCCTGCGCTTCCTCCTCTCGCCGGCCATCGGAGCCCTCTGGGCAGGAGGCTGCCGGATCCAACAAATACAAGTCCGGGGGGGGGGGCAGTGAAATGGGAATTCCCGATAGACAACAAGTTTGGGGAATAGGTACGTCCCGTGCAAAGTGTGCGACGAGGCCTAGAGCGTCCGGCCACCGTCTCCCTGGCCAGTTCCCGGGCTGAGTGAGGATGGAGCCGTGCAAACAGAGAGGAAGAGTTCAGGACAGTGTCCCCCATGGAACACACATCCCGTCAATGGCAGCAGCTATAGTACATGCCCG
>NW_005353602.1:104379-109132 GCF_000412655.1 Myotis brandtii | reverse complement strand
GGGGGGGGGGGTGAGAGGAATAGAGAGGGAGAGGAAGGGAGGGCGGGGGCAGGAAGGGAAGGCCGAGGCAGAGGCAGCTGAAACAGAGATAAAGAGAGCCACAGGCAGAGGGACAGGGGCCAGAATCAGAGACCAGGCAAGACCCGAGAACGAGAGAGACTGTGTACACCCAGGTCTCTGGTCCTCCCCCACATCGCGGCTCACGTTGCTCCCACTGGCCCCCGTTTACCGTCTCCCCCCACTCATTTCTGAAGTCCACACCTTCCCCATCCATACCATCTGCCTCCCCTACCCACAGGTCGGGACGCCCTGGCTAAGGAGGTGGGGGAGGGAAGCCGTGTAGACCTGCCGGGAGCCCACAGCCTTCGGGTCACGGGCCCTGGCAGGCCGAGTCGGGTGTGGGGCAGAGCTGGTGAGTTCAGTGGGCAGCGGCATCCCCTGAGACGGAGGCCCCGCCGCGGTGCCCTGCGGGCAGGGGGGTGTGTTCCTCCGGGCAGCAGCCTCAGCGTCGTCTCTAGTGCTGCTCAGCCATCTGGCCATGCCTGGCCTTGGCTCGACGGTCCTGCATGGACCCAGGGGTGGAGGTGCTCATGGCAGAGGGGCCGCGAGCCGAGGAATGCGGACAGACTCTAGAAACCGGAAAAGGCCAGGAAACAGATTTTCGCCCAGCGCCTCCGAGAAGCGCAGCCCGCTGGCACCTGGGTGCTGGACTTCTGCCCTCCAGACCAGAGGAGGAGAAATGTGTGTTGTGTGAAGCCATGGCGTCGTGGTGATCTGTTACAGCAGTTGGAGGCCACGGATGCGGCGTGCTCGCCGCTGTGCCTGCTGCGTTTCCCATGCTCTGGTTGAACGCGGGCGAGGACCTCATGTTCCCTGTGACAGGGGACCATGGCAGTGGACAAGTCAGGATAGCACCCCTCAGAGGTCAAGCACATCAAGCTAAGGGCTTCATAGGGATCATTTCAGTTCATCTTCACAAAAGGCATAGGATAAGGTACTATGATCATTGTTCCCATTTCGCAGATGGGAAAACTGAGGCTCAGAGAAGTTGTAAACTGTGCCCAAGGCCGCACCACTAGGAAGTGGCAGGGCTGGGGTTCACACCGAGGTCTGCATGATCCGCAAGAATCAGTGACATGTAAATCCTCCTGGACTCAGCTTGTGCAGAAAGGACCACCCCCTCCACCCCCATTTGCTTCTCCCTGCCAGGGGGTGGGGCTTCCCATACATTTCCCTTGCCACCCGACCCCCTTTTACTTCCCCTCAAGCCTCCACAAAAGGCCCTGTCTCTCTTCATACGCCATTTCATACGGCACAGACAGGCTGGCATTTCTGAAAGGAACTTTATTTCTTTTTGGCTGTCCCTCAGCTTTGTAGCAAAGGAAATAGAAATCGCAAAAATATAGACAAGTTCTCAGCCCGCAGATTTCTGATCCTGAGAATTCCCTCCAGCCAGGATGGGTTGGCACTGCTGACTGGCACCATGCCTGGCTTCCCCTCCTCCCAGCTCGAGGCCCCCACCTGCTGGGCACATCTTGCCTCCCATCCTTGGCAGAGGTTTACCTAAAATTAACAGTACGTGATGATCTTGTTTGTGGAGACGTCTGGGCTTTTTCCTGTGCCCCCTTTTATGTTACAAGCACCCCAATTTTCTTAGGGGACCCTCAGCTCACTCCCTCTCAGGACAGGGGGCCTTCGTGGGGTGGACCCTACCCCCAGGTGCTGGGATAGGCAAGTGAACCCAGGCAGGCCAATGAGAGCACCACACCCCCTCTCTCCACAGTGATTGGCTCAGGCACAGGCACATGACCCCACATGAGTCCATCGGAGCCAAGGAACAAGGATTCCTGATGTTTGCTGGAGCTGTTGGGTACAAAAACCACTCTCGTTTTTGCTGTGTTTGATGCCCGAGCAGCCGGGGGCCATCTGCCCATGTGTGAGGAGAGGCTGCCGGAATGAAACCAACACGGAGGAAAGCACAGCTTCCCAATCGAAAAAGAGACGAAGTCGATGACATTGCGGACCTGGATCCAGCTGTGCCTGAAGTCCCAGATAAAACCAGAAACTTTTCAGTGAAAATAAAGTGTGTCTGCTCCCCGCTTTGACCTGGTGTGTAGCACACCCTGGCCAACGATGCGGTCTAGCATTGATGGGCGCCGTCTTAGTTTGGGTTTCCCTGAAGCCGGGGCTTGAGACAAGGATGTGGGTACGGATCGCTTATTTGGCTGGTGATCTCCAGAAGCGCGAGCGAGGGGCGAGGGAGAGTGACTCAGGGCAGGAGGAAGGTCAGCATCAGGGTGCATCCCTGAGGCTGCGCCTGCAGACAGTGGAGGTTTGATTTCTCCGGGGCCTCCTGCGGAGGGTGGCGAAGGCCTTTGGGAATTATCGGTGGAAGACCAGAAGGCTGGAGCCTCATCCACTGGCTACCGTCCTCCACTGGTAGAAGGGCTGAGCCCAGGGGTGATGTGGTAGGCAAAATAACACGCCCCCCCCCCCCCGAAAGCTGTCCATGTCCCAATCCCCTGCACCTGTGAAATGCTGGGGTATGTGGCAAAAAGGAATGAAGGTTGCTATTCAGCTAACCTTAAAATAGGGAAATTGGCCCTGGCCAGTGTGGCTCAGTTGGTTGAGCATTGTCCCATGCACTGAAGGTTGCTCGTTCGATTCCTGGTCGGGGCACATGCCTGGGTTGTGGGACCCATCCCCAGTAAGGAGTGTGCAGGAGGCAGCTGATCAATGATTCTCTCTCATTGGTGTTTCTCTCTCTCTCTCTTTCTGTCCTCTCCCTTCCTCTCTTTCTCTAAAATTATATATATATATATATACACACTGTCCTGGGTGCTGAAAAAGCTCACAGTTTCTAGGTTGCAAACACTTAGGGAGATTGTCCTGGATTAACTGGGTGGGTCCAACGAAATCACAAGAGTCCTTCCAGGTGGAAGAGGGGGCAGAAGAGACAGCAATAGGAGAGGGACTTGGCCCAACATTGCTGACTGTGAGGATGGAGGAAGAGGCCACGAGCCAAGGAATGTGGGCAGCTCCTAGAAACTGGAAGAGGCAAGGACGTGGTTCTCTCTTTAGCCTCCAGAAGGAACTCGGTCCTTGCTTTTAGCCCAGCGAGACCCTTGTCGGAGTCCTGGCCGCCAGAACAGTAAGATTAGAAGAGTGTGTTGTTTCCAGCCACTCACTTCGTGGTCATTGGATACAGCAGCCGTGGGAAATGAGTCCAAGCCTCGACCCTAAACGTGCAGCCACGCGGTTCCCATGGCACTAGCCAGCACTGGGACAGAGGTCGGATGCTGGTGGCCCAGACCTGAAACTCAGTCTGCTGGCACAGAGTTGTAATGAGAGCTGGGCCGAGCATGAGGAACCAGAGGCACCTGCCACAAGCCGTCCCCTGTGCCAGCCACCGCGCTAAGCGTGCCACACGCAATATCTTGTTTATGCCTCCATTCAATTCAAAAGGCTTCTCGCCCAGCCGGTGTGGCTCAGTGGTTGAGCGTCGACCTATGAGCCAGAAGGCCCTGGTTTGATTCCCGATCAGGGCATATGTCTAGGCTTGTGGGCTCGGTCCCCATTGTGGGGCTCAATGATTCTCTCTCATCATTAATGTTTCTTTCTCTCTATCCCTCACCCTTCCTCTCTGAAATTAATAAAAACATATTTTTTAAAAAGGGGCTCCTCTCCTTTCTTTATGCAAATCCCATGGGGCCCCCAAAGGCCTCTCCTAATGGGGGTTCCAGTCCGAGGGACCCCTCTGGGGTACAGCTCATCGACACAGCAATGCTGCACAACTCCCCACTCACGAATGATGGAATGATCCCTCCCTGCCTCGTCGGCTTTTGTAGGAGTCACCCTTCAGGTGCCCCCGTCCGGTCACAGTCTGACCCAACAGTAGGAAAAACTGCCCAGAATCAGTTTAACACCTAGAAACGGAAGAGGATGGTTCTTTTCTCAGGACCCAGAAATGATCTCACCCAGGGGAGCAAATGGGTGACCGTATCCCTGCCCAGGGCAGACATCACTAATCGATGGTGGCATTCTTGCTCACGAAGTGCAGACATGCTCACAGCACCTTTCTCAACACAGTGCTCCAGATGGCGCTACCTGTGTAGTTGGAAATCCCCATGCCCGGGGGTTCCTGGGGGTTCCTGCGGGTTCCCGGGGGCAGGGGAACCGGAGTGGGAGGTGAAGGTGGAGGTATTGCTTTCTA
Organism: Myotis brandtii; assembly: GCF_000412655.1. NCBI lineage: Eukaryota > Metazoa > Chordata > Mammalia > Chiroptera > Vespertilionidae > Myotis > Myotis brandtii. The sequence continues at coordinate 104,919 of NW_005353602.1, read as the reverse complement.
AGTGCAGGGCTCACCACAGGCTCCCACGTGCTGCCACGGTGCTCGGGGGCGGGATTCCGCGTGTGTGGGTCCACGAGTCCCCCTTTCTCTCCTGCTCTCTGTCTGCCTCTCTGTCTCTCTGGCTGTTTGTCTTTCTGTCTTTCGGCATCAAGTGCTCTAGCTGTCACTCCTCTGTCTCACCCTGTGTCTCTTCCCCCCTATTCCTTGGTCTCTGTCTCTCTTTGTTTCTCTCCCTACAGTCTTTTCTCCTCTCCCCGTACCTCCTTTCCGTGTCTCTCAGTCTATGTCTTGGTCTATATTCTTTCTGTCTCTCATAAGCTCTGCCCCTCTGTCTGTCTGTCTGTCTCCCCATCTGTATCTCTCTGCTTTTTCCATATCTCTCTCCGCCTCTCCCTGTCTCTGCCACTCTTACTCCCTCCCACGCCCGTCCCCCCAGGCCTGGCCCCTCCTGCCCTCCGAGTCCCTCTGGCCACCGTGGAAAGGTTACTGTAAACGGGAATGAAGCCGAGGGCAAAAGTAATCAACCCCCGGCCTGACCTC
>NW_005353602.1:103980-104205 GCF_000412655.1 Myotis brandtii | reverse complement strand
CTTGTTGACAAAAGGCCTATCTTCTCTCTGCCTAAATGATTTAAATTCTAATCAAACATCATTTATAGTACATCTCGGAACCGTCTCCTGGGAGCTGCTCCCACATGAGGCGTTGCCATGGCAACCGGGGGGTCTTGTTTCAGAAATGTCAGATTGTATTATTGTCTTCACACTTCTCTGATAACCTAGTGTCTCTCTCTCTCTCTCTCTCTCTCTCTCTCTCTC
>NW_005353602.1:83974-103200 GCF_000412655.1 Myotis brandtii | reverse complement strand
ATGGAGCCCAAGTCTTCCCCTCCCAGGTCACAAAGTGGACGGGAACTGGGCAATACGCCCTTCGGAGCTGTCACTTCGGAGGGGCCCAGACCAGCCGCATTTCCGGCCGTCCCTTCGGGTCCTGCAGGGCTGGCAGACAGGTCCCTGGGTGTGGGCATTGCTAAGCTCTTTACGAGAATTGTGTCCCCATTTTGCAGATGAGGAAACTGAGGCTCAGAGAGGTCATGTGAGGCAGCCCAAGTTTGCGGAGCTAGTAAGGGCAGAAGTGGGATTCGAACCTAGGACCTGTGGCCCTAATGCGTACCTTTTCCATCGACCAGGCTGCTTCCTGTGGTGGGGGCAGAGCAAGCCCCACCCCTTTGAGCACTGAACAGACCAGGATGGAGGCGTCTGGCTTTGCCCTTGACATCTCGAGGGTCACATCATGGGGCAGATCGGGAGCGGACCAGACAAAGGCCACCAGGACGCATGAGGGGGCACAGACAGGGCTCAGAAGAGGCGAAGAGAGAGCAGTGGGTCCCAGGCCCGCTGAGGGTGTCTGCCAAGGGCAGTGGCCGGGGCAGCGGCGTGGGGTAGAGGACCCGGGTGAAGCAGCCAAACCCTAGATTAGAAACGGCCCCAAGACTCTCCCGCCGTCGTTTCCCAGAGGGAAAAGCCGAGGATGAGGGAGGTCGGGAGCTTGCGTGAGGTCACCAGTGTGTAAAGGACAGCGGCCCTCAGCCTGTCTCAGCGACTCTGGCCATTTCTACCGTGTGGTTAGGAGCCAGAGGACCAGGGCAGGTCCCAGCTCTGCCCCTCACTGGCTGTGTCACCTTGGGCTCGGTACCTAACCTCCCGGAGCCTCAGTTTCACCATCTGTAAAGTGGGGATCAGAACGGTCCATCTATGGGGTGGACGTGAGGAATACAGGAGTTGATACTCAGCGCCGAGTGGTGCCTGGCCCGAGGGAACACTGGTGAGGTTCCGCTGTGGGTCACATCGCCCAGACGCCTTCCTGACCGGCCCGTTCCCTCCTTTTTAATTCCTGCTCAGGGACCGTCATCCCCGAGGAATTCCAGAAACTGGGAGCCCCTGCCCCGAGCTTTTGGGGGATCAAACCCTTAAGAGATGCCAGGCTTCCCCCTTTTCTGTTTTTCTTTCTTCTTTTTTTGGTTAATCCTCACTGAGGATATTTTTTCCATTGCTTTTTAGAGAGAGTGGAGGGAGGGAGGGCGGGGGAGAGACACACACACACACACACACACACACACATCTATGTGAGAGACACATCTATTGGTTGCCTTCTGCACGTGCTTTAACCAGGGCCGGGGATTGAACCTGTAACCCAGGTACATGCCCTTGACCGGGAATCGAACCTGAGACCCTTTGGTGCAAGGGCTGATGCTCTAACCACTGAGCAACCGGCAGGGCCTTTTCTCTTTTTCCCAGTCTCCCAGTGACGTGGGGCCAGGAAGAGCAGCGAGTGGGGTTGGCGTGGGCCCCTCTGCCTCTCTGGACCCAGCACACGCATCTCAAGAGAGATGGTGACAGACCGGGACGTGCCACCCGTGTAGCCATAGAACCACCTTGAAATTGTTCATTTTTGGACAAGGGGCCCCCATTTTCATTTTTCACTGGGGCCCAAGAAGTAAGCACCTGGTACTGACCGAGGCAGCTAGACACAGAGAAAGAGGACGCATTGTCTGGCTGCCTCTCTGGGGGTCTCACTGCCTCTCTGGGTGTCTGGCTGTCTCACCGTCTCTGGGCAGAGAGAGACGGAGAGGATGGAGGAGGCCAGTGGGGAGGAGGGGAGGAGGGGAGCAGTGGAGGAGGGAGGAGGGAGGAGGGAGGAGGGCTGCGGGAGGTGTTTGTCCAAGGCGAGGCACATTGATCCTCCGCCCGAGTCACCATCGGATAAATCCGTCCTCGGTAATGAACCTCCCCACACACCGCTCGCAAAGCACACACCAGCCCTGGCCCCAGCGGTTAATATTTAACTGAATAAGGGCCATAAATATGGAAAATGGGACTTTTAATTAAATAAGCAGCTTTTAAAAGGGCCCTTGGGCGGGAGAGGCTTTTGTTTAAATATGATTGATTTGACATGTCCTTTCGCTCTCTCTCCAGGCTCGCTTCCCTGGCTGACTCTCGGCCCCGCCCGCCGGAGGAGCGCTGGGGGCGGCCAGACCCCTTCCCGCTGGAGGGAGGGACCCCCAGGGGGAGGAATGGGTGCTGTGGGAAGGAGGTGCCCACGGGGGCTGGGATTAAAATTCCAGTTGCGTGGCCTCCCGTATTTGGGTTAAACCACATACATCAGAGGCCGCTGGATCGGGGGTGGAGGGGAACGTGTGTTCATCTTTCAGAAGGAAAGGGTTCGTGGGGTGAGATGCCTCCAGATCTTGGGGTGTAGGTTCCCCAGGACCTAGCTCTCAGCCACGCCCGCATGTCCTCTGGTGGCCCAGCTGGTCCTCTTTCCCTCTGTGCCTCAGTGTTCTCACCTGTCATATGGGCTGATATCATTACCCTCTACAAGGCGGCGTGCAGATCCAGGCCATTTCGGTCCGTTGGTTAGTTCCCTTCCTAGTGTTGCCAGGATTGTGGCTGGAGGCCGGTGCCCACCGAGAGGCTCACAGAGGCAGCTGAGGGCCGGCCTCACGGGGGAGCCCGTGCCGTCGCGGGGCCTGTGCTGAGATGGGTGGGTGCTTGGTTCAAGGCTCTGTTGTCACCTGAAAGTCCTTGTCGTTTGGAACAGGGTGCCCATGTTTTCCTCTCGCACCGGGCCCTGCAGCACATGAGCCGGTCCTGCCCAGCCCCACCCACAGCCCCACAGCCTTGGTGGCTCAGGAGGCAGGCTCTGCTGGGGGAGCCTGAGTTCTCCGCTTCCGGGGCTGGAAGGAGAAGCCACCGCCGGTCACGGAGGTCTGTCTCCGGCCTCCACGCTCGTGGCTTTTAACTTTCAACACTTTTCCCAAGTAAGAAACCCCATCCTATTCGTTGTAGATCTGATATTTATCAAGCACTTTCCCCGTGCCGGATGGTGAGCCCGCCCGACCTCCGAGCCCTGCTGGTCCCCCCACTTCCTGGGTGAGGGGCCTGGAGAGGCCCGGTCATCAGCCTGGGGTTGCCCAGCTCAGGAGCAAGCAGAGCCGGGATTTGAACCCAGGGCTCTGTCGCCACTGTCGTGTCTTAAGTCCCATGCAGCCCACGCAATGGGCACGTCTGCGTTGGTGCTGATGGTGAGCTCCCCAAGAGAGAGCTGGAAGGGGCCAGCGAGCTGCGTCTCTTCAGTAGTCACACCCATGGGCAAACCTCTCCTGTGGTGGGACGTCCAAAGCCAGGCCCCCAGTGCCAGCTCCACGGACAGTGGCAGTTCCGTGTGCCCCTCTTCGGGGCAGCCAGCGAGCTGGGGAGGCTCAACAAAACTTCCCATCCTGCTGGGCCAGCTGCCTGTTGCCATGGCAACTCCTCGGGCAGCACCAGGTTCTGGGTCTCCTTCCTGGGCTCAGTGTTGGCGGTCAGGGGCTCAGGCTGGCACTGGTTTGGGGTGGAGACTCAGGGCAGAGGCACAGGCCATTTCTAAAGCGGGTCACCGAGCTCCGGTCACTCACCCACAGCAGGGACAGCGCAATGGCGAGGCGCCTGGACCCCTCGCTGTGAGCCCGGAGCAATGAGACAAAACCCCGTGGTGAGGACACTTGGGAAGCGACCCCCCTCCTAGGCAACCCCCTCCCAAGGCCCCTGGGTGAGTGAGCCCTGCAATTTCACCCCCGCAGTCTCAGCACCTCCCCCCGGGCGCTGGCAAACGCCTCGGAGCTGGGCTCCCCGGCAGGAAACCTGCCCCTGGGGATCTGTTCCACCCGGAATCCAGCGGAGCTTCTTGACCCAAAGGTTCTCCATTCTCCAAGCAGCAAGCGGTGGCCCGGGCCGCCTCCCGCCGAGGTCCAGGCCGCGCCCACCATGGGCAGGCGACTCCCCGTCAGGCCCAGCATCACCGGGATCAGGGAGGCCGGGAGCAAAGGTCGGGGTGAGGCCAGCTCCATTCGATGTCAAAGAAGATTAGGAGTCCTGCTCTCGGGGCTGAGGGCCGAGGCCGAAATCAGCCTGTGATCCCAAGTGAGGCGAGTTCAGAGGTCACCAGCTGGCGCCTTTGTGTGTCAATATTAACATGGGCGTCACCTAATTGGGGTGGGTCAGCCGGTGGACAGGCCGGGCTGCGCATCCGCAGAAGGAGAAGGACGGCCGGCCCCGCAGGCAGTGTGTGGGGTGCAGGACGCGACGGCTCGTTCATTATAATAATATTCCCATGAATAACCTGAACACGGAAGGAGAGGAGAGCAGCAGGGGCCACACATGGCGTGGCTGGGAAAGCCAGGCGCGGCTCCCGGCGCTTCATTCATTAAACTGTGTTGTCCTCCCAACCTCCCTATGAATCAGCTTCTGTCGCCACCTCCTCTTACAGCCAAGGAAACTGAGGCACAAAATGGTTAAGTCGGCGGCCCAGGTCCTACACCCCGAATGGAGGGCAGGGACGTGGACCCAGCCAATCCGCCTCCTCACAGAGCTGGGAGGCAGGGCTGCCCATCTCCACGGTAGTGGTGGGGGAAGCAAAGAGAGAGGGTGCCACAGCCGTTCCAACTCCTGAAGCAAGAGGCTGGCCTTCGCATCCCCGCATCCACCAGGCATTGGTTGTGGGCGGCCCCCGGGGTGGGGTGGCAACCCCCACCCTCAGTGGCAGCTCCCATTGGCAGAGGGCATGCAGGTGGAGAAGGGAGGTGCCGGGAGCCTTAGCAGCCACCCCAATAGTGGGGAGCGGGGGCAGTGGGTAAGAGGATGGGGGTGGGGTACCAGTGTATCTCCTCTACCTAGTGTGTGTTGGGCACTATTTGCCCTTGTGGAATTTGCCTCCTTCACAGAGAGTGGCTACCATGCACCTAGCATTCCAGATCCACGAACGAACTTACTCTCCCTACAATCCTAGGAGACAGGAAAGCCCACTGAACAGGTGAAAAAGATGAGGCTCTTTTGGTACCAGAGCCGAGCAGAACCGGAAGCCCACCTAGGGCCCCCCAGTCCAGTCCCCAGGTCTGGGCGCTGCCCGCCATGCTGTCCGCCGCCTGGGAGAAGGTCGTGGGCGAGGGGAGACCCAGCCGGCAGCAGGGCGGGAGCCGCGGCCGCGCCGGCTTTAATGGCCCGGCGTTGTCTGACATTTGGGTTTTACTCTCTGTGGGAAGTGTGCTAATTACCTCTGTTCACTCCGGAGTCCGGCGGAACTAGCGTGCGGATTTTATGGAGTTCTGGGGGCTGCTGTGGCAAAGGCAGAGGCTCCTCTTCCCCAGCCCCGGCCAGCGATCCCGGGGACTCAGGCCCGAGCGCCACCACAAGCTGGGGCGCCTCCCTTACCCACTTTCCGCTCGGCACACACACAGCCCCGTGGTCCCCCGCCACCCTGGGAGTAGGCACCACGAATCACCCCATTTTGCAGGTGAGAAAACAGAGGTTCTGAGAGGTAAGTGGCCCCCCCTGCTCCTGCCCCGTGAAGTCTGGTGTCAGAGCCAGAGCCTGACCGCTTTGGGTCACTGCCTCAGCCTCCCCGATGGCCCTCAGCACCCGGAGCAGGACTCCGGGGCCCCACACTCCTCTCGACCCCCTCACCAGGTCCGCAGGGAGGGTTCTGAGAGCCCCACTTGACAGGTGGGGAAACGGAGGCAGGAAGCCTTACAGCAAAGAGGTTAAAAGCTCGGGCCATTAAGACGTTGGACTCTGGTTGGTGGCCCAGCTCCCTACATTCCATCATGTAACCTTGGGCACCATTTTGGCCTCAGTTTCCTCATCTGTACAATGGGGTAATAGTAGTACCTGCCTCCTAGGCTGGGTATAAAAGTGACCCCGGGGTCAGCCTGCGGCTCTAGTGCATGTCGCCACTGCCCCTGGCGCCATGTCCGCCTCCCTCCACATCCTGGGGCTTTGCTCCTCTCTCCCACCTCAGCAGGGTCCTGAGGTCCTCATGGTGGGGAACTGCCAAGACCTGCCCTTGGGAGGACGAGCAGGTGCCAGCTAAGGGAATCACTTTCAGCAAAAAGGGGGATCCTCAGTCTCCCCCAGACCATTGCGTGTTAGAGCAAGAATTGTCTTGTCCGATGGCCTGCCCCACCCCATGCCCATTGTACATATTAGAACAACCCTGACATGGCATCAGCAAACATTTCTTTATGAATGAATGGAATGAGTCACATGTAGAACATGGAAGCAACACCTGCCAGGCACCGGGTTAAGGGCTGGGACTTGGCAATGAGCAAAACTGCCTGCAAGGTCACTTCGCCTGACCTCCGCACCTTCAGGGGGCGCTGGTCACAGGCCACCAGGTGGTAGATGCCCCTGCAATGGCAGGAAGGTGGCCTTATGTTGAAGACACAGTCTGCTCTCAGACACGTGGCTAGGGGAGACAAAAGACAATCCTGCATTCATTGAGAATAATGTAATCATCAGAGGGGAGGGGCTGCTGGGACAGCATTCGCTGGGTACAGATGAGGAAATGGAGGCTCAGAGAGGTTAAGTAACCTGCCCCAGGCCACACAGGAAATGGTTGATAGACAATCCAAGCCCAGCGTCGGCTGCTTCAGAAGAGGAGGGAATGTGGGACCAGGGGGTTCTCCTCTGGAATGTGACGTCCAAGATGGGCAGCAGCCACAGCCAACACAGCAGAGTTCATCTGAGCCAGAAGTTTAGCAGACAGACCTCCTCCTCCTCCTCCTCCTCCTCCTCCTCCTGGGCTGGGATTGAGAGAGAGCTTCCCCTTTGTGTTCTGTCTGCAGAGCAGACGTCCTGCCCCCGTGGGGACTCTGGCTTCCTCCCTGCCCCCTGCCTGTCCCCAAATTCCAGGGGCTTTCAGCGCCCCACCAGGCCCTCCCGACAGCTGACATTTCACCCGCCCCTGCAGTCAGCTCGGGCAGCGGTAACAGGATTAGCCTGTGGAGGCCGATCACTTAATTAAACTTTGGGCGGAAGATGCTGTCTTCTCTGCTCCTTGCAGCTCCGGGGAAGGGGCACCGGGGCTCCCCATCGGCCGGGCTGAGGGATTTAACCCCTTGTCATCAATTCGGGCTCCACCGAAGCCAAGAACATCCATCTGTCCTCCCTCCACCTGTACCCCATCCCCCAAACACTGACGGAGCTCCTCACTGCGCCCAGCACTGTGCTATATTGTGGGGTAGATAAATGGTGGACCAAACTGGCTTCCAAGGTTGGTTTGGCCAATAGCATGTTGCCCAGGACATGCTGTGCCAGCTCCGAGCTGAGACCCCAAGAGACCTTTCAGCCTCCGCTCTGTCCTGCAGCCTCTGCTCTGTGTCCTGCAGCCTCTGCTCTGTCCTGCAGCCTCTGCTCTGTGTCCTGCAGCCTCCGCTCTCTGTCCTGCAGCCTCCGCTCTCTGTCCTGCAGCCTCCGCTCTCTGTCCTGCAGCCTCTGCTCTGTGTCCTGCAGCCTCCCTGCCTGCACCTGGGGGATGAGCCGGGCGGCCTGCTGGAGGAGAGTGCGTGGAGGAGAGCCCAGTCCTCCCGGCAGAGGCCATTCTGCAGCAACTGCTGGCCAGCTGACCTCAAGCATGGCAGAGCGGCCAGCCTCGGTCAGCAGAGCCACCTACCTGACGGACAGCTGACCACAGATGCACTGGAGAGCCCAGCCAAAGCCAAAGCCAAAGCCAGGCCTTGATGGTAGACTCCTGCAGCAATAAAAAATGCTTATTGTTTTAAGTGACCAGGGCGATTTGTTCTGCAGCTTTATGTTAGCCATAGCTGACTGATACAGCTTCCCTGTGCCCTTTGTATGAAACTAAACCACCCCCTGCCCTCACTCACTTTGCTCCAACCACGTTTGTCTTCGTTTCCTTGTAAGAATCTTGCTTACTCCGACTTTTTGGTCCTCCCAACCATTCAATCTGGCACATGGTAGGTCTCTATCAGCAATTGTTAAATGAATGAATGAATGAATGAATGAATGAATGAACAGATACAGCCCATCCTGGTACATGGGAGTAAAGAGAAGCCAGAGTAGGGGATTTTGATGTTTTCTTAAAGGCACAGGAGGCCTCTGAAGCACCTAAGGGTCGCCCCTCCCTCTGTTGTGTATGTCCACACTCTTCCTCCTTGGACAAGGAGAGGACCTGGATGTGGGGCAGGCAGATCCTAGCTGTTAGCCACACATTCCTGGAGCTCCTCCCAGGATCCGTAAGGTCTGGCCTCTTCCATCGGCTCCAGGCTTCCAGGCGAGGCCACCAGAGCCCACCTCGCAGCCCGTAGCCACAGGAGTTCCCACGATGGGGCTCTCAGGACGTGCCTGCAGGCTGCGTCTGCCCTTGCTGGGCACGGCGCATCCCCTCCCGTACCTGTTTCACGGTCCAGATTCTCCAGAACGTTCCCATCTGGCATCTCCCGTGTGTGGGAGGGGTGCAGGTGGGGAGTGGAGGAGGGAGTTCGCAGCCCAGTTTTCTCAATGGGGAAACTGAGGCCCGAGGCAGGAAGTGGGCCGGTCCAGCTGTGACAGCAGGGCCAGTCTCCCTCCCACCCTCTGCAGTCTTCCCTCTTTTCCCGGCCCCTGATCAGAGCCCAAAGCCCCCCTGTCTCCCCGCGGGGCTGCCCCCCCCACACCCCCCGGGGAGAGCAAGGAGGACAGTGATGGATTTGGGCCAGCCTTCATTTTCATTCCGGGGCCTCGCATCTCAGCAGGCTCTCCCTCCCTCTCCACGTCTCCTGCAGACGGATGACAAGCGAGAATGTCTGTGACCCAGAGAAATTATCTTCCCTTCTCTTTCACCGCATAATTTTCTGCCCTCTCGTCTGGACAAGCCTGGGTGATTTTTAGCTACAAAAAAAGGGGGGGAGAAATTATCATTCAGAAAAAAAATAGAAGGAGGCTCCTCGCTCTCCGACAGGCTGTCTGCTGGGTGAAAATGAGAATCTCCTGTCTTGTGAACTGCGGGGACTTCGCAGGGGGGGCATTCACACCTGCGGGGTGTCTGTGGGCACCCCCAGGGCCAGGCCCAGGGCCCCAGGAGGTTCCAGTGGCTTGAGGCACCTGCAGATTTTCCCACGTGGGTACACACCTGCAGGACCTCAGGGACCACAGCACGGCCGTGGGTCACCTTTGAGGGCAGCGGCATCGCTTGGCAATCCAGCCTCGTGGTGCCCAGGACCCAGGCAACTATCCACCCAGCTTGTGGCTTTCCAGAACGTTCTCTACCCGCCTCCACACACACACACACACACACCCAGCTACATACCACACACACACACACACACACACACACACACCCAGCTACATATGCAGGGTCTGCTCCAGAGGTAGGCAAGATAAGCATTACTGACTTAAAGAAAAAAATCTGCTTTATTTGTCTGATTTAAAATTTCAAACATTGCAAGTAAAGGTCTAGCAAATGAAGGTCCATCTGTGTCCTTAACCTTCTATGTAACCACAGTTAATGGTCTGATGTCGATTTTTCCAGACGTTTCCATGCAAACACCGTGATTATAAAAATGTACACGCCCACACGCATCACACACCCACACACAGGCCTCCCCGAGTTCTTCCCCAGCACAACCCCCATCACCAACCCAGTCTACTGCCGACAGACACGGGGGTTGCTTCTTTAGCTATTGCAAACAAAACTGCTGTGAACATTCTTATAAAGACCCTTTTCCTGTTAAGATCTTTTATTGATTTTTAGAGAGAGAGGAAGACAGAGGGAGCGAAAGAAATACTGATGTGAGAGAACATTGACCAGCTGCCTCCTGCATACCCTCTACCTGGGATCGAGGCCGAAACCCAGGCATGTGCCCCGACTGGGACTCAAACTGGTCCAACCAACTGAGCCACACCAGCCGGGGCACATACTGACCTTTCGCTGTCTCTATTCTTAATTACATTTTATTCCTTTCGACTTTCACCTTATGCCCCAAATCCAACTTTCCATGGTGAATGTGTCAACACCGATCCTTTGAGTTAGGAAAAGGCAGTTAGAAAACTGTGTGGCCGACTTGCCGCAGACCAGGGCATAACGCAGAGCTGCACCCCAGTCACGCGGGGTTTCTGCGCATCTCCTACCTTCTGCCCTGGGGGTCGCTGTATTTTCGATGACCTCCAGGGCAGAGGGCAAAGCCTCGGGTCCTTCCTGCAACTGCTCTCTCCTGAAGTGGTCCAGATGAGGCGGATGCGAACAGCAGTTAGACCTCTAGCATTTATGCCACATCTGGCTCTTTCTAGGCATAGACTGATCGTGCCCTGCTTGAGACGGCTGACAGTTCTTCCCAGCAGAGAACGTGGCAGTTAGAATGTCCTTTTTTCCCCCCTAAACCTATGAGGACCCTAGATATTCTTTTTTTAAAAAAATATGTTTTTATTGGTTTTAGAGAGGGAGGGAGAGGGATAGAGAGATAGAACCATCGATGGGAGCGAAACATCATTGATCAGCTGCCTCCTGCACACCCTCTACTGGGGATTGAGCCCACAACCTGGCATGTGCCCTGATGGGGTATCAAACTGTGACTTTTGGTTCCTAGGCTGACACCCAACCACTGAACCTTACGGGCCGGGCTAGAATGTTCTTGATTCTAAGGTCTGGCAGCTTCCTTGACATCCATCTTTTATGTTAATAGTCCTTTGGTCTTAGATGACTCCAACACCCAGGACAGTATATACACAGTAGGTCTTCAACAAGTGTTTGTTGATTGAATGTCAACATGCCACTGGCTCAGGCAGAGAGCGACTGCATTGGCGCCCTCCACTGGGGGGTGATAGTTTCTCTCAGCCCCATGGCGGCTCCTCAAGGCTCTCCTCCGGGAACCTTGCCCTCAGCGGGGACCAGACTAAGGGGCAGGACCGGGACCGGCCTGCTGCTGGATTCCGGGAACCGGACCCACACGCCCATCCCGTCCCTGTGACGCGTGCCTTCCACCAGGCGCATCTGTGAAGCCTCTACTCCAGCTTGGTGGCCATTGCACGATTTCTATTTCATGCACACCTTCGCTTGACAAGAATTGATGTGGGCCTCCTGAGAGCACACGCAACGCTGAATAAATGTTCTTTTTTCTCCTTCTATCGTTGTGTAAATAATTTGCCCATTCTGATAATTTTTCTTTCCTATTACACACATTTATTGTCACAACGTGCCTTAGAACCTGGGAGTCCAGGGATAGTGCGAGGGCCTCTTCGGAGCCCTGGCAGCAAAAACTTCTCTCTCATTTCTCCATCACCTTGGCCCTTTCCCCATCTAGGTTCAACGGACACGTGAATATATCCCAGAAGATGTCTTCCTCCAATGGCGATGTCTGTTTACCCAACTTGCTTTGGGGTGAGGTCGGGATCGCAGGTAAAATCAGGACCCCAGTCCGTCTTGACTCATTTCCCCTCTGTACTGCCTAATACACATGGAACTGGAAGTAGAGAAATTAAAACAGCAGGTTCGTTTTGCCATCAAAGATGGCTCGTCTACTCCTGGCGCTCCACTTTAGAACCATAGGCTGCTGCTTTTGACCTCAGACTCATTTACATTGTTATTCACCTCTCCCCAGCCCCAATCCCTTACTCCAAGTACCAGGCCAGGAATGCTTTTGACAAATAACAGTAAAACCGACTTGCTGTGTCTCAAACGAATGGGACCCATTCTTTTCATATAATGAAAAAGCTGGAGATAGGCAGTGGTGGTAAGTGGCTCCTGTGTTTGTGATTCTCTTAGTTTTCCCCTCAAGGCTGCAAAATGGCTGCCGCAGCTCCAGCCATCACATCCCAGTTAAAGGCAAAAGGAAAGGAGGAAGGAAGAAGGTCTGCAGTTTTGCTATATATATATATATATATATATACACATACACACACACAAACATATATATATATAATTTTTTTGTCAGGAAAACAAACACTTCCTGGAAAGCTGCTAGCAGATAGTTGCTGTGGTCTGATTGGCTAACAGACTCAGGCACCTCTAGCTGCCGGGGAGGCAGGAAAAGCAATGGGAAGGGAGCACAGGTGAGGGATCATCTGCCACATCCTCTCCTCACCCCACTCGGCTGCTGCATCGCCTGTGTCTTCTGATTGGCCGTTTGCAGGGTGAGGCCTCCACAGCAGCCTCTATGAGACTAGTCTCTCTCAAGTCCCTTCTTCCATCACCCACGTCTTCCGGGAACCCCGGCCACCTTTACGTCGTGAGGTCAGTGTCCTCCTGCTGCCTTTGAACCTGCTTGTCTCTCTGCCCGAGATGCTGCTCGCCCACCGCCATGCCCGGCACCCTCTTCTGTCTTCGAGTCTTGCCTTAAGTGTTACTTCCTGGGAGTGGCCTTCTCCAGCCCTCATCCCGACCTGGAATGATGCGTTTATTTGTTCCTGGTTTATCGTCTCTTTCCTCATGAGACCCAAGGAGGTAAAACCGGCTGCCCTGGCCATGGGTCCCCGTGCAAAGCGCAGTGCCAGGCTCTCAGTATTTACCGAATGAATGAAAAATATGCCGATCGTCTCAGAACTGTTGGCAGATACTGTGAAGTGGGGACCACGGCTCAAACAAGCCCAGGACTCTAAATGCTTCTAACAGCACTCATTAGAGGAAAATGAGTGTGCATGCATGCATACACCAACACCCCCCCCCCCGCCCCCAAGAAACCCAAAACAAAACCAGAAAAAAAAGAGAAATTTCAGGGCATAATAAAAATACTCATTCCTAGTTCCCACCAGCCTTTTTGCTTCATTCCTGTCTTAAGGACCACAAGGCTGGCGACGGCGGCACAGCGGACAGACGACAAATGACGGAATGAATCATTGTTCTCTTGTTGTGTTTCTTTCCACGCGGGCCCGAGGGTTGCTAGGTCGGACTAACCTCGACGCCAAGGAAGGACGAGCTGTAAGTCACCTTTGTTTGGAAAAGGCTCCGCCCCCAAGCCGCCCAGCCAGGCTGGAGGGGGTCTTGGTGGGCATGTGGGTTCTCGCTCATGAGGGCCACTGTGGTTGTTCCTTCTTCGACCCAACAACCACCCCCCCACCCCCCGCCCTTGATGCCCGACTTCTAAAAGGTCACCTCCAGCCCTAGCTGGTTTGGCTCAGTGGCGACAGCATGGGCCTGTGGACTGAAGAGTCCTGGGTTCGATTCCGGCCAAGGGCACATGCCTGGGTTGCAGGCTCGATCCTTAGGAGGGCGCATGCAGGAGGCAGCCGATCAATGATTCTCTCTCATCATGGATGTTTCTCTCTCCCCCTCCCTCCCTCTCTGAAATCAATAAAAAAATATTTAAAATAAATAAAAGGTCAACTCCATGCAAAGGTCACGTCTACTAAACTTTAACCATCCAAGGCCAGGCCTGTCATCTTTGCCTCCCTGGTGCTAGCACCTAGTGGGTGCTTATTAAATGCGTTGCCTTCCTGCCTGAACCCCGCCTTCTTCCAATCTTTCAGAAGACGCACACCACCCATGTGACACCTCCTCAATCCATTCCTGTCTGATTAGCCTCACACCCTACTCGAAGCTCCTCTGGTGCAGGGTGTGGGCTCTGCCCCTCGGAGCCTGGCCCTGTGCCTGGCCCATCGCAGAGCTCACCGGGGGCAGCGCTCAATGCGGAGCATTAAGTCCCTGCTCTGGGGCCTCGGAGCAAAGTCCGCTGTTGCTGTGTAAGCCCGCCCCCCGGGTGCCTCTGGATTTGAAGAACTCCAGTGACTAGTGAGAGAGACATAGAGGACCAGGGGGAGGAGAGAAGCAGGAGTCACTTCGGAGGGATCCCTAGTCATTTCCGGGTCCTCTGGGCAGAACCTCAGACCGCTGTCTCCTTCCTCAGCAGCCGTGACACCCCCACCCCCTCCGCGGACTCGCCCAGCCCTGCCTCCCATCAGCTGGGCTGTGTCCATCTGTTTCTCTGGGACGTCCCCCCACCCAGATCCTGCTCCGCCCCAGCTTCTGAGGGTGTCCAAGGGCAGGGGCTCAAACATTCGGCATCCACAGCCGACCTCTGCCTGCCCTGGTGGCCCCAGTGAAGTCCACGGGCGGTGGGTGCTGCCAGGCAGCGAACACTGGGGACCTAGCTCACATCCCTCACGGTGGGAGGGCGACCACCTGGGCCTTGGGGGAGCCCGTGGAGGAGGCCCCGGCTTCTCTCCAGCGATGCCAGTTATTGGAACCTGAAGAGGGAATCAGAATAAAGAGGAGCCGGAGACAGTCACCCCACCCCCCACGCGGTTTCCAGGCGACACGCAGGCTGTCGCGGTTGCTGTCATACAAACCCTTTTCCCGTAAGACGGCAGGTCCCACGGGAGAAGGGGTGAAGTGGAATATTTTATCAGCCATGTACACATGTAACCAGAACCCGGGCTGAAAGGCAGACCCGAGTTTCCCTGAATGGGGGGAAGGGGCGGGGTGGAGAGGGCTGGCGGGTCAGCACGCGGTGGCCCAGGTTCCCCCTCCGTGTTGTCATCGAGGAGGGTGTCCCCACAGAGGGCTGCAGTGGGGACAGCGTGTAAAAGGCACCTTGCTTTTGTATTTAGAAATAAAAATCCTATATACATATCAAAGGTGAGGGAAGGAACGTATATAAAAACCACGCAGGATCGGGAGCCCTTTCCACCCCCTGCTCGGAGACAGGTCCTGCTTCCCACGCTTCCGGTGGGTCCAAGGTCCAAGTGCACTCTGCAGCAGGAGCAGGGCAGTGTGGTGCTTGGAGGCAGAAAGCTGGCTTCCCCTCGGGGTCTGAAGAGGCAGGAGGCGGTCCAGGCACACGGAGTGGAAGGCACAGGCTCTCATTCTCCCTCTGGGAAAGGCAGTCATCGCTCGCCCTGAGCACCGTTATCCAAGGATCTGAAGAGCAAGTGAAAATGAATGAGGACGATCTGGGACACACACAGTGTGACAGTGCCCACCTTCCCGACAGCCACGGGCCCAGGTGCCCGGGGAAAGCCAAGGTGTGCTGTGAAGGAGGCTGGTTGGTGGGTGTTGCCCGGTCGGTTGTGCTGGGGTGGGGGTGAGGGTGGGGGGAGCAGGCAGCCCCATGTGCTGTCCAGGAGGCAGGAGTGGGACATTCTCCTGGTGACCGTCTGTGCACACATTTCTGAAGAATGGAGCACGGGAAGGCTGGGAGGCAAAGACCCAACCCCCAGATGTTCAGGGCGGGGCTCCATTCAGAAGTTTGAGATGATTCAAGTTAAGCAAAGAGGGATGGAGAGAGAGAGAGAAGAGGAAAAGAGAGAGATGGGAAAGGCAAGGACCCATCTGGGCAGTGCATCACATTGAAATTGCCCCGCATTAAAAATTCACCAGCCAGTGAATTTTCAAGGGATTTGTAGTAATTAGATGACAAAATGCTGGCAAGTCTCAGGCTTGCCAAAGATGTTACTCAGGGGTCAAAGACTCGACACTTTCGGCTGGGTAATTTGTAAGTGTCAATCACTCGCAGCCATCAGAGAGAAGGGAGCGATCTAACGGCTGAATTCTAAGTAAGTCCAGGCGCAGACCTCAGCCCGCCGTCTGCGAGCAAACCCCAAGGCCCCGGCCGCTCCGCTCGGGCACAGACAGCGGCTGAGCCCGGCCTGAGGCTCCGAGCCCCACAGGCCAACCAAAGTTTCCCACTTCTTGTTTGATTTTATTCTTTAAGGAAGCAGTGCCTGGCCAAGAGTCGATGACTCTCCTTGTTGGACGAGAAAGTTTCCTGCTGCCAGCGCCACTGAAGGGAGACATGGGGCGTTTGTGCAGGCGACTGATTTCACGGCCTCGATACCCAGCCCCAGGCCTCAGTCTTCTCATCTGTGAAGTGGGGATAAGATTCACCTTGCAGGGTTGTTCTGACTGTAGGAGGCAGGACCCGCTCTCTAACTACCTAACAGGTTTCTCTAATCAGGATCAATTCTACTTGCCTCTGCCCAGACGCTGTTCGGGCTCACCTGCCCTCATGGAAGAGTCTAGTTGGGGGAGGGAGGAGGAAGGAACAATAAACAAACAAATAGAAAGCGTGTCAGAAGGTGGCAACGGCTAAGAAAATGAGTGGACTTAGTGCAGGCTGGGAGGGAGGGCCGCCTGGATGGGCCGCATCTGAGCGGAGGCCGGGGCACAAGGGCCGAGAACTAGACAGAACAGGCCTGCAGGGCACAGCGTGCAGGCCAGCGTGGCGGACTGTCATTGTGAGCACTATCCCAAGGCCGGAGACTGGGGGACAAAGGCGGGTGGGACACGGAGGCTCTCGGCCCCTGAAGCTGGACTCCGCAGCCCCATCTGGACGGCGCCTGGTCGGAGCGGCTCCCAGAGCCCCGACGGGGAGAGGAAGCACCTGGAGGGCCCATCTGTGGCGTCTGGCCCGCCTGTGGGCCTGGCAGGCCCTGCGAGGGCCTCTCATTCCAGCTGCTCCGCTGACTGAAAGCTGTGAGGGACGAGGGGCCCGGAGGTAGAGTGATGCTGTCAGGACGGCGCTGCCCAGCACCTGGGCGAGCGGGAGACGCTTCCCAAGATGGTGGGCACAGAGGGGCCTTTCTTCCCCTCGCTGCTCCCACATCAGGGTATTTTCTGGAAAGGGCACTGGCTTTGGAGTCAGACAGAACCTGGGGCCTGAAGCCTGACTGCCGTTTCTGAACTGTGTAACCCTGAGCAGGCCACTACATGTCCCCGAGCCTCAGCTGCTGCATCTGGAAAATGGGTACAGGCGTCCCACACCCAGGGCTACGGACAGGCATTACCAACGGGATCTAGCTCAGGGGAGGCTCTCAGCAGACGGTCTTGATAAACGTGACATGATCCCCTCCGATGGCCAGTGAGTGTCCCAATCCGAAGAATTCTGCGCTGAGCCACAGGGAGGCGGACCTCGCGAGGCTTAGGGGGCGGGCCTCTGCTTTAAAACAGAAGGAGCGGAACGGGTCTCGGTACAGTTTGCTGCAGAGCGGGACCTATGTGCTGGGGGTACTCCTGCAGTTGGCGAAACTCCCGCTGGGCCGGGGAGGGCAGGGCTGTATCTGTAAGTCACTTTCCCTGGAGCTCTTCCTGGTTCAGCTTTGTTGTTGGGGGCAGCGCCCAGCCCAGCCCCGCGTTGGGTGTATTTATTCCCTCACCCGCCTCCTTCCCCAGCTCGGGGAGCCTCATGCAGGTTTAACTGGGCTGTGGAACTGCTCAAGGGGAAAATGAGAATCTACCCAGTGTCCCCTGGGAGGCGGGGGCTGGGCTCGGAGCTCTGAAGGCCACCCCTTGCCACCCCGAGGGCGGGCAGAGAGGACTGGGAGGCCAGCCACCACGGCACACACTTGAGATGCAAATAAAAATTAGCAGCAGCTGCAAGTGGGCTCGGCCATCCCCCAAGGCCCCGCCTGAGTATTGCCCGTCTCTGCAGTTCAGGCTGCGGAATCTGGAGGTGCCCCGGCATCTGCTTCAGAATCGCTGCGACTGCAGAGAGTAGCTCAGGGAACAAATGAGCCCCCACAGTGGCTGCCGTGTATGCGCACTCACTACGTGCCCGGCACTGTGCGGAGGTGCCGGGCCTGCTTCCTCCTGGATCCTCACAGGCACCCGGTGGCACCGGCAGCGTGCCTGCCCCTTCCTCAGCGGGGGTCCCGCTCCCTGCTCCACCTGCCAGCCCTTCCTCTGCCGGACGCTGTCACGTCTGGACACAGGCTTGTCTGTGACGGAGGCCGACAACTCCCTCACCTGCCCGGGTCACAGAGCTCACAAGCAGCAGAGTTGGATGTCAGCCCAGCAGCCTGGCTTGTCCCCACCCGGCTGCCCCCAACTCAGATCACACATCTTCGGGGGGAGGTGGTGGGGAGGAGCGTGGCAGCCGGGCTCCACCTGACCCTCAGGACCTGGTCTCCTTCTTGGGGAGGGCCTGCCCCGGGGAACGCATCTTTCCTGGGTGTCTGCCTGGACCCCACAACCGTGGTCAGGAGAGCCAGAGAGGCTCTCAGCGGGTAGAGGGAACCTGCTCCCACCCCCAGGGCGCTGGCTGCTGCCTGGGAGGGGACCCTGCTCCCCAGGCTGTCCGGCGGCCCCTCAGGACCTCTGCCGTCTGCAGCTCGGCTGCGGGGTTTTCCAATTCTGGTCACGTCGTGCCCACACCTGCCTGTCCCCAGACCCAGTTTGGGGTGAAAGCCTTGCTTATTAGTCAATCTGGATCGCACTTACTGTGAATTACCAGGCCTGATTGATATTCATGAGTGGATACATCTGAAACCTCACTCGGCTGCCACGTGACACCCTGCCTCGGGGAGGAGGCGGTGAGGACACGAGATCTGAGCCGCCCACATGCAGCGGCGGCCCCCAGGCGGGACACTCAGCTTGGGGGAGCGGCCCCTGGCTGACAGCCGCCGACCCCCGGTGGCCGGGACCAGGAGGTGCCAGCAGGACCTTCCGCTCTGGGTGGGTGACGGTCCTGTTTCTGGGGTTTGGGGCAGAGCTCCCAGGGGCCGGGACCTGGCACAGGGCCACGTTCAGTAAAGTGCGCCCCGGCCCGGAACCCACCCCCCGAGAGGAAGCAGGTGCAGAGCCTGGAGCCTGGAAAGCAGCATCCAGGCTGGGGGTTCTCAGGCCTGTGCTCTGGGCTGGAGGGCAGAGCTCCCCCACCCTCCCCCGAAGGGCCCGGGGTCCTGGAAAGTGCCCCGTCTTGAGGGCCCAGTGGCTTGTCCGAAGCTGAGAGTCCCGGACAAGACGCAGGAAAGTACCTGATGGGCAACTCAGAGGAAACGTGCACGCCCGCTGCACCCCCTCCCTCCGAGAGCTGGGAAGTACGTGCATGTTCTTCTGGGTGGATCCCTACAGGCTGAACAGGAGAGGGAGAAACTGGGCTCCCTTTCAGACAACAGAGAACTACAGTTTGGGTTTCTCAAAGAAGAAAGAACGTACCTTCCGCGCCCCCCCCCCCCCCCCCAACACAGACCCCCCCCCGCCCCCCCCCCCCCCCGAAATGCAGCTGCACCAGCTGAGAGCAGAAAAGGCTTAGGGATGGAGAGGAGCCACGATGCAGAGAAATGCGGCTAAATCCCAACTCAGTTCTTTTACTTTTTACAGAAAGGAGAGAAACATCATCGGTTGCCTCCATATGTGCCCTCAGTTCGTCCTGAACCCGCAACCTGACTGGGATTCGAACCCCCACCTTCTGGTGCAGGGGATGGCGCCCCAGCTTACCGAGCCACCCAGCCAGGACCCAAACTCTGATTTCTAAAGCCAAACGTTTCCCAGGGAAGACGGGTCTGAGGAGACGAGACTTAGGAGCCGCCATGAATGGGTCCGGCTGTTGGAGGACCTGAGCACCTTTTAAGGG
>NW_005353602.1:72451-83960 GCF_000412655.1 Myotis brandtii | reverse complement strand
TGGGGGGGGGGGGGGGGGGGGGGGCAATGAGCACAGGACCTTCCAGCAGGTGGGAAATCAGCCTGGTGGTCCATCCCACCTGGGCCACCTGCCTGGCTGGAACGTCCCTGGTCTTGGCAATGAAGCGTTTCTGAATGCCTATGTCTCTAGACAAGCTGGGCTCCAGCAAACAGTCGGTGCCCCCTCATCACCCCGTCCACCCACAGCCAGGCCTGTGGGCGGCCCCTCCTGCTGAATTTGGACTCTGCCACGTGACTTGCTTTGGCCAATGGGGCAGGTAGCGAGCACGTTTCTGTGGACGCAACACGACCCCACGTTCCTTTGGGGAGTTCCCTACAACCGCTATCTGAGACTGGGGGCCTTAAGCTCTTCTTGGGCTAAGAATCCTCGGGAGCTTGACGGGTCCTTTCCCCCAGAAACCAAGACAAAGAAAGAATCCGTGGAAGCGTCTGTGGGGGCCTTTGGACGCTGCTCACCCGGGGTTCCGTTCTCGTTTACCTCCAAAGGCAGAAATCGGCACAGACTGATCTAGAGAGCGACCCAGGACGGCCAGGCATCGCCCCTAGGCCGCAGGCCTGCCTACCTTCCGACCGTCCCAGAAGTCAGCCTCCTCATTTTAACCGCTGACATCTGGGTCTGAAACGCTGTCTACAGCATCTCCACAAGCCCCTGGCCCTGCCCCTGGCTTTGGAGTGGCTGGGGCTCCGGCTGGGCACCAGATGAAGGAGCTGGCTTGCATTTTGGGGTCC
Organism: Myotis brandtii; assembly: GCF_000412655.1. NCBI lineage: Eukaryota > Metazoa > Chordata > Mammalia > Chiroptera > Vespertilionidae > Myotis > Myotis brandtii. Next base: position 83,211 of record NW_005353602.1, on the reverse strand, counting down.
ACAAGACACCTTGGGGCTTGAAACTGTTGCAGTGAGATGCTTATCCTATGAGCTGGGCATCCGAATCCAAGAGTAGAAATACCGAAGGGGGAGGTAAGGGCTTGGGGTTCAATCCACTCGGCCCCCATCCCAGCTCCTCTGGGGCAGTCTGAGAACCACAACCGGAACCAGGGTGTCCAGCGTGTGCTGCGTGGCCCACCACCTCCCCGCAAAGCCGAGGGGAGGAGAGGAAGCCTGACTGCGGTGCCCTGGCCGGTGGAGATGCCCAGAGGGAAGGGGCCTCCCTCCGAGGTGTTCCTGGAACGTCAGCCTTGGCGCTCACCTCACCTCACCTGTGCAGCGAGGGGACTGGCTCCACCTGTGACTCAGCGGAGCTCATAACTGGGAAAGGGCTCTGCAAAGTGCAGGGTGATGCGCAGACATGGGGGGGGAAGGGGGCAGCGGCATCGCCTGGAATCTTTTTGGGGACCAGAAGGGGGGCTCCTGACAGTTCCCAGGGAAGGTGGGGGCAGCTGCCACCGGAAATCGGCACAACAGAAAAATGCCTGTGCTGGCCTCGCCCAAGGACGGGGCGCTGCGGTCCCAGGGGGTCATTTTCATAAAAGCTGCAATTAGGGGAAGTGGGTTTATTAGGGAGCTGGAGGGACGCAGCCCTGGCTTCTGGCGATGCTGACTGGACTGCAGGGCCTGGGCTCGGGGCTGGAACACTGGCCTCCCGTGGGAGTGGGGGATACTCCTTGATGTTGGGGGGGGAGGCGTAGGACAGCGAACGCTGGTACAGTGCTCACAGCCCACTCATTTAATCCTCACATCCCGTGAGCTGGGGCTGCTGGTGCTCAGTTCACAAGTGGGGACACTGAGGCTCTCAGAGGTCAAGGAGCTGCTCAAGGTCACGCTGCTGGTAAGTGGCAGAGCGGGGATCAAAGCCCAGGGGCCTGGCTCCGGAGGTGGAGGATGAAGGGCACACAGTGGGGAGTTCGGCCACGGCGTGACCTAGTCGAGGCCGCTCGCCCTCTCTGGTCTGACCTCTGAGCTGCCAAGTCAGTGGGGTTTAGCTCAGGTCCCGGCAAACTTGATGTGAAGGGCCAGCTGGTCAATACTTTGACTTGTGGCCACACAGCTGCTGCCAGGCAGCCCTGAACAGGACCAAGCCAATGGGCGTGGCTTGTGCTAATAAAACGTCATTTACACAAACAGGCGGCGGCTGGGCCGTAGCTTGCCCATGCCTGGTTTGGACCATTCATGTCCCCTGTTTACCACTTATATTAGGATCTTAATAACTTCCTTCACTCCACTGCACAGCGGGCTCAGCCACCACCTGTGGGACGCACGCACCAGGCCTTATGTTCTTCTGGGGCTCCACAGCTGAGTCCCTGCGTCCCAGGGCCGCCCCATGCTGAGCCGCACACCCAGCCAGGGACTGACGGCATTTGATAAGTCACCGCCGGCCCGGGGCCAGGCTCTGCACTGCCTCTGCCCGGAGACAGGAGAGCAGATGAACCCGTGGAGCCGGGTGCCAGCCCCTGTGCGGTGCCCCCTGGGGAATGTGCCTCTCTGAGCTCCACGGCTCCCTGCCCACAGCTGCTGGGAGGGTGACGTGGTTCGTGCCTTCATCTACGCTGGCCAGCACCTCCCTCCCGCCAGGCAGGGCTCGGCTGGGGTTCACAATCGGAGGGAGGACAGACGTGAAACCACAACACAGACCAACATTCCTGCTGGCACAGGGGCCGAGGAGGAGCCAGGTGTCCGAGGGCATCTAACGGCCCGGGCTTGTCTGCTCAGGGCTCGCAAAGGTCATCTATGGGAAGGTGTCTATCTCAACGCCTGGGGCAATACGGGGGACAAATGACCATCCAGCACGTGTCCCCTCATCCTTTAGTGCTAACACTGCTGGGAAAAGACTCAGCAGGGAAGTGGGTGGAGAACCCGAGGGGCGTTTCCCGGGAAGGAGTGTGCCCCGCTTCTGCAAGGCGCACCAAAGGGTTAAAGTCATTTTCATTAAAATTTAAATTTCAGCAGGCGCTCGCGTCCTTTGAACGTTTGACTGGCAACCATTTCATATTTCAATCTCGGCAGAACAAATTGAATTAGATGTTGAGACCGAGCTCGGCTCTGTTCAGCAAAGCCTGCGTGCGCGGCGGGCACTAATCCTCTCCGAAGGCTGCGGCAAGCGGCGCTGCGAGGCGGCCCGGCCACGAAAGACAAACCGGCCAAGGAGGCGGCGAAAGGAAAGGAGGCCGCTGGAGGCTGTCCTCGGCCTGACTGGGGGTCTCCAGGCCTGGGGGACGGGCCAGCGTCTCTAACCCTGTACCCCAGGTGCCCACCAGTGCCTCGCACACAGGGGCACCTGCTGAGTGTCGAGTGGATGGATGGACAGATGGATGGATACCTGGGGTGAGGATCAGCAGGTGGCCCTGCCAATCTCTGCCTCTGGCCTGTGCCCTTCCCGCCCCGCCTTTCTGAGAAGCCACAGGTGCCTGGCGCCCTCCCGGATTTGAGGTGCTTCCGTGGGAACCTGGGCTCACTGTGGTCTCCTGATCCTTCCCTCAGCCCCTGCCCCGAGTGCAGGCCGCTGGAGGATGCCAGCTTGCGTTGCCCAGGAGGAAGGAGGAAGGCCTCCCCTATATACCCAGACACCACCCCACGGCCGTGGGCCTTTGCCAGTGCCAGCGACCCCGCTGAACCCCGTGATCCTGGCTCACCTCTCCTCTGCTCTCCCGGGAGCCCGCTGCACTCTTCCTCCCACGCATTCTCTCCCCAGCTCTGTCCCGACCAGGGGGTGCAGCACCCCTCTGCCAGGGGGACGAGCCTGCCGCCTGCCCCCACACCGGCCTACACAGGAATCAGGGCCCGGGTGGCACTCCTTTCCCTGTGCCTTCCTTTCTCCCAGACCTTCCGGTTGCCGGGACCACTGAGGTCCCATCATCACTTCACACTCGACAGAGCCCCTTCCCGAAGCTCTCTGGTGCCCACCTCCCTGGGGACTGTCGCTGCGAGTTCCCCCAGGTCACCCTGCACTGACGGATGCTCTTCTCCTAACAGGTGGCCCCTCTTCCCAAAGGGGTGAGACGGGCACCTCCTGTGGGCCGGGCCCAGTACTGACCTGGTTTTACTTTATTATGACCTCACTAGCTACACCTTCCTTCACTCCAGAATAATAATAACGAGGAGGCTAGCCAGGCCCCGCCCCGCCCCGCCCCACGCCGTTCCCTGCCCCAGCAGTCTGTGGGGGGACAGCTGGAATCTGAACCAGGGATCGGCAATCCCCAGCCCTGTCCCTTCCCTCCGACAAAACAGCTGCTTTAACAGAGGAACTGCCAACCCTGGGTGCTTACCCAGGAGGACCCATGGGCCCTGCACAGAACAGTGGGAAGAACGGGCGGACCCCAGGCCTGTCACCTGAGACCCTCGGTGGCTGGGGAGGTTTATCATCGACTCCACCACAGCCCCCGCCCGAAGGCTGTGGTCCCCTCTGTGCCAGCGGGGACGGGCCACGCTGGGCACCGGGGTGCGTTTCACAGGGCCCAGATCCAGGCTCTGCAGTGATAAGCTGGGGTTGCTCAGCCTCGCAGGGTAGCGGGGCCGGGGAGCGCAGCGTGGGTCCCAGGCCACTCTGAGAACTGGGTGAAGACTAAGCCCCCTACGATGCACAGACCAGGTTTACACAGAAAGGCGGAGGTTCTTAGACTCCCACGTGGAGCCCCACCCACAGGCCCCACGTTACGCAGTAAACAAGTCATAGTTTGAGCATCGATGGCTTCAGTCCCAGTACCATCTCTGAGGTGGGTCTACAGCCGCACTTTACAGAAAAGGATGCTGAGGGCCAGCAGGGACCTCAGTGGTCTGTGGTGACATAGCTGGGGACGGCCAGGCCGATTCAGACCCAGGTGGCACGGCTGCAGCTCTTTCCTCTCCACTATCCTGCGTCCTGGTAAGTGCTGGGCACAGGCCTCCTCTCGGGGGAGGTTGGTCTCTGGGCTGGAGGTGTGTGCAGTGGGCACTGCTTGCTGGGCTGGGCACCTGGATGCATTTCATAGGCCCAGCTGGGCCCAACCCATAAGACTGACCACGAGGTCAGCAGGGCCTGTAGTCCCAGGTGACGAGGATGGGGCAGGACGGAGGCGGTCCCAGGCTGTGAGCATCCCCTTGGACAGACAGACAGACGGACAGACGCAGGCGGGACTGCAGCTCAGCAGCCCTGGAGGGAGAGCGAGGGTGGAAGCACTGTGCCTGGCGCCTTCCATGCGTTACCCCAGCCTTTCTTTCTCACGAAAGCCCTGAGTGGGAACCAGTCAGTGAGGAGGCTGAGCCAGGAGGTGAGGTAATGGCCGGTTCCCAGCTCCAAGGAGCTGCCTCCAGCCCCTGGGTCTGGGCAGTGGGGTGCCCGGGTCCTGGCTCCCATGAGTTGGGGCCCTCTGTACCCTGACCTTCCTGCCGGCGGGATGAGACCCTGCGGCGTCTCAGGACCTTGGAGGAGTCCTGTGAGGGCAGCCAACAGCTGGCTTGCAGGGAGGCCGGTTGTTTTTGCTGCTTCCAGGTCCCTGTGCAGCCATGGACGCCCTCAGGTGGCCGGGCCGACCCTCCTGCAGGCCCAGAGCGGCTCAGGACCCAGGGCTCCGGCAGGCGGCCGCCATCCCCTGGCCCCCGTGGCAGGACGCAGCGGCTATCCGTCCTCAGGGCCCCGCAGCCACGTACCCTCTCGGTGCCAGCTCACAGCTGAAGGGTTTGCTCCTCACTGTCGTTCTCACTGTCTTCCAGCTGCTCCAGGATCTCGTCCAACACCACAGACCGCTTTTTCTTCGGGGGCTCTGTGGGCGCCCAGATGGCAAGAGAGGAGAAAAGAACAGCCGAGGGGGGTGTGGGCAGGCAGAGGGAGATGGCAGGGAGGGAGGGAGGGTGGGGACGAGGAATGGGAACGCAAGGGAAATGGGATGTGGTGAGAGGGGAGACACAGAATAAGATGGGAGACGGGAGAAAGCATGGAAGGGGGAGGCATGAGAGAGGAGGCGGGGGAAGCGAGGAGAGAGAGAGAGAGAGCGAGAGAGAGAGAGAGATAGATATTGTGGGTTAGTCTCCAGCTTCGCCTTGGGGAGCTGCCTCTTTCTGGCCCAGAAACTCTCCGCTCTGGGGCCAACCCCTCCCACAGAGGAAAGGGTCCCATTTGGAAGGGAAGGGAGGCGACCCCTCCAGCAGGTCAGAGGTTAAGGCCTCTCTGCCTGGTGTGGGGCCTTGAAAACCCTCAGGGAGGCAGCCCAGCCAGGGCAAAGGTTGAGGAAACAGTGGTAGCTGCTATGTCCCTGGAGGTCGCAGGCTCGTAACCGAACAGCAGGTGGCTAGCATCCGGTAGGTGCCAAACAAACACACGCTCAAGGGTTCCCGAGGAGGCACGGAGGGAATAACCATTGGGGTGGAGGCTTTAGAGAGGATGGGTGATTTGACCTGGGTTTTGAAGGATGCAGAGGAGTTCTCTGAGGGGAGGGGGAAGGGGGTGCAGATGCGCAGCATGAACATATGAAAGCCATGGCGGACTCAGCAAAATATATGCCCTCTGGGCCCCAAATGCTATTGACTGAGTACCTACTATGTACTACGACTCCTCTTTTCAACAATCCCGCAGGTAGGTATTATTACTGCCTCTCACAGGCGAGGGAACTCAGCCACAGACAGGAATGGAACCCAAGCCCACCAAAGCCGTCTTTCCACTTTTCATGAAAGCCTCCGTGGATGGCAGACACCAGGGAGAGGAAGGGAGGCAGAAGGCGTGCTGGTCCCCTTGGCCCTCCAGGAAGGAAACGGAGTGGGGGGAGAGGACTCCCCTAACCACTGTCTCTGACAGGACCCCCTGCCCTCAGCCCGTCTGCACTTCTCCCTGCAGCAGCATGTCTGTGTGTGTGACACTGTTCCGTCCATTGTGTCCTCTGCCTTAGCACACTGCCTGGCCTAGTGAGGGCTCATTAATATTTGACGAATGAGGGGATGAGCAAAGGGAGTGGGAAGGGGGGACATGGCGAGCTGCCCCCTTGGCGAGGGTGAGGAAGGTGAGGGAGGCTGCCCCCCTACCCGTCTGTCCGGGGAGCCTCAAGGCCTGGCAGCTGTATCCATCATTGTTAGTCATGAGAAGAGACGGGACAGAATGGGCTGGGCGGGCGGCAGCCCACGGCTCAGACACCCGCTTCCGTTCCTGCTCCCTCCTCGATGCTCCTGGCTTCCTGTAATCGCCAGGCTCTGGAGGGGCACCATGGTCCCTGGAAAGGAATCTGTGGGCAGGTAATAGGAGCCGGGGATGGAAGGGCCGCAAAACAGGGCTGCGGCCTGTCACGGACACCCCCTCGCAGCGACGGCAGTGGGGTGGGCTGGGTCTGTCTTATGGGCCCAGCACACAGTAGGTGCTCTGTGATCATTTGCTGAATAAAAGAATAAATGGCTAAAATTAAAACTGCTAATGTTGGGATAGCCATAAAATAAACCAGCGGCTGAGCAGGGATGTCACCTGGCTGGCGACACTGAGGCCCAGAGGGAGGGGCCGCAGCCGGAGAGGAAATACACACAGGATGGGCACTTTACAAGCAGCATCTCACCCGAGTTCCACCAGCACCCGCTTCAGGAGTGAGCGCCATCAGCCCATTTCCCAGGTGGGAAGACAGAGGCGTAGACACCAGCATACCCCGAGCCCCACAGCGACCACGCGGCAGCCTCAGTGTCCGAACTGCACCCCATACCTGAGGGCAGGGGGCAGGGCCAAGGTCCCACAGGACCCCGTGAGAGGGCATGTGGTCGCCACGCCTGGCTTTAGAATGAGGCGCATGTGGCTTTAGCACTTCCAAGTTGTGTGATTCGGGCAGGGCATGTTCGCTGTCCGAGATTCAATCCCTCATGTTTACAAGGGGGGAAAGGGCGAGTCCTCCACCCCTGCCCTCCTCGGCGGCCACCCTCTCTCTGCCGACCCCAGGCCTCCCTGACCGTCTGGTGCAGGCCAGGGGTCCTCCTTCCCGCGAACACCTCTCAGAGCACTGCTCAGGAGCTCGGGCACTGATGCCACAGCCCTACTCGGCCCTTCCATGCCTCAGTTTCCCCATCTGCAAAATGGGCACACTATTAATAACTGCCCCTCATGGGTTGTTGGGAAGATTAAAGGAGTGAAAAGAGAAATGCCGGCACCTGGGAGGGTCCCGATGATGCTGAGACCAGTGTCTTTGTCACTGTTAGCCCCGTGAGAGGCGTGGGTGTTCCATGTCTCCCTCCCATCAGGCCGACAGCGGGGACTGTCATAGGAAGGCTAGTACATCAAGGCCAAAGGAGGCACGACCCACACTGTCCCCTCTCCCCCAGTTGGAAAATGGAGACCGAGGGTACCCACTGGCCGCTGTGCGGTGAAGGGTTTGGGAGGCAGGCTGGCTGAGGTCCCAGGCCTGCCACTTCATGGCTCAGTGACCTTGGGCGAGTCAACTCCGCTCCCTGGGTCTGTGCACTGGGGGTGAAAACAGGACCCACCTCCCAGGGGGGCTGCGAGGGCCAGTGTGTGGGTCTGGGCTCACGCGGGCACACCCTTACAGCATCCTCTCGTGGGCCTGGCATCTCTGGCTCAGGTCGGGCGCCCAGGTGCCCCCAGAAGACACATCAGACCCTGAATTCCCACCCAGCAGCCCCCGCGGGCCCTGCTGCGCGCGGAGCACCTGCTGGCCGGGACAGCTGCAGAAATCCCACTTCCCCGCCATCAAAGCCTCAGTGGGTTTTCACCAAACACACACAATGCAGAACCGGGAAAAGGTGTAAAATAAATACACGCAACAAGCTGCGTTCCTTTCAGTATCACAGCTGCACCCAAAGATAAACAACGCGCGAATGTCGCCCAACATCCACACCCGAGAAATTAACTTGACAAAAAGCTCAGAGTTCCCATCTAATGATTTTATTTTTCAATTAATTCCTTGACAGAATGCCAGCCCGTGTCTTTCTGCCGTCCCTGGCTGGCGCGGGCGCCCTGCATGGAAGGCACAGGCGGGCAGAGAGAAAGGCGCAAGGGGGTGGGCGGGGAGCTGTCGGGAGGACAAGAGAAAGCGCTTCGTGGGGTTTTGTTTCGGAGGCAGAACGTTGAGGAAAGGCAAGTGGGGAGAAGGCATCTGAGCGGCACCCGGAGGCCAGGCAGCGGGAACAGCCGGGTAGGGGAGGGCCTGCGTGCCAGCTGGAGCCGGGCTGCGGGCTGTACGCCTGCTGCTCCCGGCTCCCAGCTGGGCGACCCGCGCCAGGGGCCGCGCCTCTCTGGGCTCAGTCTGCAGTTACTGCACAGCACCCAGCGCCGAGGGTGCTTAAGAGCATTAGAAGGGCTAGCACACAGTAGGCGCTCCATAAAGGCTAGCCTACTTACTGTCGCTGATGGAAGCTGCTCCTGTCACTCCCCGTCTCTGAGAACCCTGGGCGGGTGCCGAGGCTTCAGGGCCCCCTCCTGGGGCGACCCACCCACAGCATCAGCAAGCGGCCCTGGGCACGTCAGTGGTCCCCACCTTGAGGGCCAGGGGCTGTCCCAGGCCACGGGACACATGGGCCTGGAGACTGAAGGGAGCTAAACTCCACACCTCAATGTTCCTCTCTGTCGAGTGGGTACAGTGCTGCTCTCCTGATCTCACAGGGGCCTCCGGGGTTCCTGCCGGCAGGCATTCACAGCAAGTACTCACTGAGCATCTACTCTGCCGGGCCTGGTGCTGGGGACACAGCACCAAGAAAACCCCAACGGATATACTGACCCACCAGCCTGGAAGCCATGCTGGGCCCCAGGGTGGGCAGAGCTGGAGCCCCCACTTGCCTCTGAATTACAGGGTCCTGTCTGCAGAGGGCACGGTGCCCACTGCAGGGAGTCGATGACATCAGGCGAGGCAGCACGCAGAGGTGCCGGGTGGCAAACGCTGGAAGCGTGCAAGGACACCCAGAGGGTAGCGGAGCCCAGTCAGCTGAGGACCCTGCAGACTCAGTGGGAGCTGCGGGCTGAGTGGGAGGAGCTGGCGCCAGCCGAGCGAGCGCCTGTGTCCTGGGTCCTGGGTCGGAGCTCTTCAGGCTCCAGAAAACCCTGAGCTGGGGATATTCTTGTCCCATTGGTCAGGTGTGGAGGCAGCCACTCTGGGGCTTTGGGGAAGGCACGTGACCACTCCCAAGCGGGGCCTTGAACTTGGATCCACAGTGATACCCACGGTCCCGGGCTCAGCTGCCGGCCCCATCGTGGCGACCCTCGCCCAACCCTCAGCAGGCAGAGAGCCAGGGGAGTGTCCAGGTGACAGTGAGTCGTTGAGAGGAAAAGAGAAAAGGGAGCAGGCCAGGTTGGAAAGCACCCCCACTCCCTGCCGCAGGCCTGGAGGGATCCTTCAATTTCGAGGGGCTTGGTCGACATGAGCTCCCTGTCCCCTTCTCCGGGCACAGGCCCTGGGTTGGGGTTGAGGCTGAAAGGAAGGGAACAGTAACGGTGCCTCACAGGCCTGATGTGGGATGATGTCTGTACCAGGATCTGTAAGTGCAAAGGCCTGAAGGGCCAGGCGGATACGTGATGCAGTCGGTGGTCCAGGTGGGTGACTACAGGGAGGGCTGCCGGCTGTGGCAAAAGCCAAAGCCGCGCACCTCAAGCCCCCACTGCTCACTGGGATGCAGGACCAGGTGGTCAGATCCGTTTTTCAAGAGAAGCCAGAATCTCAAATTTCAGGCCAAACCTGATAGCAAAAGAGTGGTGATTAAAACAACACACCATTTGTTTCCATGTCTTGTAGGCAAGACAAAGATCTGTGGCTGATCTTAGTGGAGGGCTCGCCCACGCAGCCTGACTTTCTCTCTCCTCTGTCTGCAGGGCCCCCCTGGCTTTGCCTGTGATCATGGAGCAGTAATAACCTCCTCGCCTGTGTGTTTTCCTGCGGTTTCTCGGCCGGGGCCAGCCTCGAGTCCAGAACAAACCTGGCCGCCCCCTGCCGCCAGCCAACCCTGGAGGGAAGCCCACCACCTCCCGCCCCTGCCCCCAGCGCTCTGGTCCCCAGGCCCCGGGCCTCGTCCAATCCGAGCCCAGCCCCTGCCCCTCCCAAGTCGCTCTGAAATTCTCCTTCTGTCAGTTTAATTCCGTGATGGATGAGGAAGAGCAGGAGAAATGGCCCGCACAGCTGGCTTCCCCGTTAGCCCTAGCAGGGAATCCTGGCCTGGCTGGCGACGGCTGAGTGAAATGTTTGCGGAACGCAGAGAACACAAGTCAATAACAATTTAGCTGGATTGGGAGCAAGTACCTTCCCGCACGGACAGCCGCTCCCGGGGGAAGGGGCCAGGAGTGTGCAGGATATTGCCAAGCGCTCGGAAATATTTCCAAAACACCACTCAAAGGGGCTCAGGGCGTGGGGGGCGGAGGGGGAGACCGGAGGACACCTGCCCGGCCTGCTCAGCCTCCCAGCACCTCTGCAGGGAGGAGCATTCGGCCTTGGGAGCGTGGCTCCCGCCCCTCGGCCAGACGCTCGCACCCTTGCTAGCAGCTGCTACCTAGGAGCTGCCTTGACCAAAACAATCCCCGCTTCTTCATTTTTCTTCTCTCCATTCTGCCTCCACCAGCTGGGGTGGCTGGGGCGTGTGAGAAAAGCGGGTCTCCAGGCCAATTTCTACCTCTCTCCTGGGGCCACCTCCCAGCACAGAGGGGCGGGGGGAAGTGGGGGAGAACAAAACATACTCCTCCGGACAGGGAAGGGCACCCACCTCCACACCAGGGATTCCACACCTCCCATACACCCCCACCCCCCCAGTGGCCT
>NW_005353602.1:53815-72433 GCF_000412655.1 Myotis brandtii | reverse complement strand
TGGGACAGTTCCCCTCACCTGCTACTGAGAAGCCTGAAGGAGGGAACAGAACCACCCAAGTGGAGGGATGAAGCTGAGGCCAGGGGAGCTTACGGGACCTGCCTGCCTCCAGGGAGCTAGAAAGACCCACGGCAAAGGGGTCTTCTGAATGGTACATTCTGTGACTTCAGCCACGTGCCTGAACTCTCCTGACTGTGACTCAAAGCCGACGATTACTTCACGGCCAAGATCAAGGAGGCGTATTTGCAGGGGCTGGCGTGGGGATAACAGGCTCCCCTGGCCCCAATCTTTTGAAAATGTGCCATCTTATGAGGAATGAAGTTATGGGGGGGGGGGGCGGACTGATGGAGGCTTTAAATATCATCTGTGTGCTGATGGCTTCCAAATTTATATCCCAGCCCAGACTTTGCCCCTGAGCTCTGGACTCGTAGATCTATCTGCCTGACATCTCACGGGGAGCCCTAATAGGTATCTCAAACCCTGTGTCCGGGCCTTGCCTCCACACCGCCGCTTCCCAGCCTCCCAGCCTCCCAGCCTCCCGCGGCACCACCATCCTCTGAGCGGTTTAGAGCAAAGGGCTCTGTCCCTGCCTCAGTTTCCCTCCGAACTTCCAGGAGCAAGTCTGCTGGCTCTACCTCCATCACAGTGCTCAATCCACCTGTTTCCTCCCACCCTTGTCTCTGCCCAGGCCACCCCCTCGCTTGCTGGGATGACTACCGTGGGCCCCTCCCTGCATTCTCGTCCCCCCACAATGCATGCCCCACACAGCAGTGAGGATGAGGGCCGGCAGTAAGTCAAGCACACACTCCCCTCCTTCAATCTTCGAGGGACTCCCCCTGTATCTTGAGTAAAAGCCAGGCTCCCCACCACACCCACAGGCCCCACAAGGGAGCCCTGTTTGTTACATCTGCTCCCCACTCTGGCCACAAGGGCCTGCTAGGAACACGCTCCTGCCCCAGGGCCTTTGCACCTGCAGGACTGCTGCCTGGACCGTCTTCCCCCAGATCTTTGGCTGGCTGGCTCCTGCGCATCAGGTGAGGACGCTGACCCCTCAGGCAGACTTTTCCCAACCACCGTACTGGACGGCTCCTCCCAGTCCGCACCGAGGGCACAGTATGCTATCCTTCCTGACTCCCTCCCACGGCTTGCTATCCTCACGACTGTGTTGTTAGTAACTTTTCCCTTGTATCATCTGTCTCTCCCACTCAAATAGCCCCATGTTCACTGTTCTGTTCCCCGTGCGGGGAGGGCCTGATAATCGGTGACAGGGAAGAACTGAGTGAAGGAAGGAATGGAAATGGAGGGAGAAGCAAGCGACGGGGCCTCCTTCCCAGGAAAGCAGAGCAATCCATGGGGGGGGGGAGGGGGGCGAAGGTGTGGTTACGGGGCCTTCAGAATTGTCGGCTCTCTGGGAAAAGGCGGGTCGTGGTGGAAGAATTAGCCGCTGGCAGCTTTTGGCTAAAATAAAAGCAGCCGTTGCATGAGGCTTAGGGGCTGTAGATTTTTTCTGGAAAGGGTGAGACAGTATTTTAGGTTTTGGGGCCACAACTCTGCTCTGCCCTCGCAGCGTGAGAACGCAGCCAAAGACACATGCATGTGCATGGACATGGCTGCGCACCAAAAAACTTGACTTACAAACACAGGCTGCGGCTGCATTGGCTGTGGCTGTGGTCTGCAACCACTGCCCGACCTGGACTGGGAGCCCGGGTCAGATAAGCGGGACCGTTAGGGACTGGGAACTCCAGGGCTAGAGGGAGGACTGAGAGAGGGTTATCGGTTCTGTAGTGCAGAGCAGTGTGCCCGCAGGCAACTCACTAGACCTCTCCGGGCCTCCGTGTGCACCTCAGACAAATGGGAGCAGCACCCCCTCCAGGGAGCTGTGAGGCCACAAGGAAACCACCTGGCACTGCCCCCCGCACATGGTAGGTCCCCGACAAAGCTCTCTCCCCCGTTCTCTTTCGCCTGACTTGATCTTCAATAAGAAGTCACACGATTGCTCTTTGCAGACAGGTGGTGTTCCCAGGCTCAAGGTTAGGCATATCTGGCTTCTGACCAACAGGCTCCAGTGCTGGCGCTCACCTGGCTAACCGTGGGGCCTAGAGCACACGGTCCAGCCTTTCTGAGCCCCGGGAACCCCTACCTGTGGGGTCGGCGGAGCTGAACTGAGCTGGCAGCGGCACTGTCCCTCGTCTGTATTCTATGCTCAACTAGAACAGGCCATTCTGATGACTAGGTTCTTATTTATGCTCGTTTATTCACAAACAGTGACACCAGACAATCGCGCATGTGAGCACAGAGCAGCAGGAAGAGGAGGTGAGGGTGTGATGGGGCCGAGAGGAAAAGGGGTGTCAGGGACGTGTAGAAGCTGACCCTCTGGCTGAGCCCTGAAGGCATGGGGCTGGGGGCTGGGCTGATGGGACAGGGCTCCCGGCTGGGAGGGCAGCTGTGTGCTAGAGGCCAGTGACTGACGGGACAGCACCCCATCTGGCCTGGCCTGGCTCGGGCGGGCGGGGGCGGGCTGCTGCCAGCCACTTGCCATGCGGGTCATGTCTGCACTCACGGCTCTGGAGGTGAAAGGTGCGGCGCTAACCACAGCCCATCAGTCCTCCCAGCAGGAATAAGACAACACGGGAAGCGGAGCCGTGCTCCCGGCCAAATAAAAGCCTGCTTTGCCTGCGCCTCCCTGGCTGTGCCCGTTTGAAAACAGAGGGTTCTGCGGGCGGATTGCTTCTGTGCCATTATATTCTCGGTGCGTGCGCAGGTACCGCGGCCTGCCAGGCCCTGAAAGCCCCTCAATGCTGCGACCCTGCTGGTTCGTAACACACTCGGGAAGAAAAGGACACAGCAGCGGCCTCTTTCCTTTCTTCCCTCCCTGCTCGCTCTTTCCACCCTCCCACATGCCAGGCTCCAAACTGCACTTCACCTTCACCTGCCAGGGCAGAGCGAGAAAGGAGAAGGCGGATGCTGGGATGCTGGGCTGGGAAGAGAGGCAGGGGCAGGACCGGGAGAGGGAGGACAATCCCGTGCAGAGCGGCCGTCTTACTATTCTGGTCCATTCCCGCAAGCTCCTGCCTGATGTCCAGGTCTTTGCCTGGTCAGGGCAACTTTTCAAATGACTTTCAAAGACCTGCTCTTTGCTGTTCAATTTCATGGGTATTTTGTAAGCATCAACTGGTAAGGGAAAAGATGACCCCGCCCTTGTCCAGGGACAATGGATAGAATGAAGGCGTCCACCTGGAGGGTGTGGGAGTCCAGGGGGGCCTAAAACCAAACTAGCTTCTTTCTGCTGGCAGCAGGGGACCCCAGAGAGACAGCGAGCACCAGATCAAGCATGTTTATTTCCCACAACTGCGCTGAAAGCCAAGATGTTGGGAACACTTCTCTTTGTCACTACTGTACACTAACAGCGCCTACTACGTGCCACACTCAGGGCTATGCTGTGTACTAATAGCACCTACTACGTGTCACACTCAGGGCTATGCTACCGTGTACTAATAGCACCTACTACGTGCCACACTCAGGGCTATGCTACTGTGTACTAATAGCACCTACTACGTGTCACACTCAGGGCTATGCTACCGTGTACTAATAGCACCTACTACGTGCCACACTCAGGGCTATGCTACTGTGTACCTACAACGCCTACTACGTGTCACACTCAGGGCTATGCTACTGTGTACCAACAGCGACTACTACGTGCCACACTCAGGGCTATGCTACTGTGTACCAACAGCGCCTACTACGTGCCACACTCAGGGCTATGCTACTGTGTACTAACAGCGCCTACTACGTGCCACACTCAGGGCTATGCTACTGTGTACTAACCGCCTACTACGTACCACACTCAGGGCTATGCTACCGTATACTAACAGAGCATTCCTCCTTGGCCTGGACCAACCAGAGTGTAAGAATGAGGGAACTGTTTTTAAGCCCAGAGGAGAAGGCAGGATGCATAGTGTCTGTGGCACGTGGGTGGCCGTGCACCGGGAGCTTCACAGGCCCGTCTCCTTCACAGCCCACGATTCCCCTAATGAGGACGGCACCTGGTCCCATTGTACAGATGACAGAGCTGAGGCTGAGTGATGTAAGGGACAGCTACACACCCACTGATATGAAGACATGGTCCAGCAGGATGGCTAAGAGCCCAGGTCTGACTTCCGCCTCAGCTGGCCTCTAGTAGCTGGGTGGCCTTGGGCGAGTTATCTGCCCTCTCTGTGCCTCAGTTTCCTCATCTTTGAAGCAGAGGGTAATGACTGTACTTACCTCCTAGGATTCTGCAGAATTAAGACCCATGAAAGGCTGTAGGTAGGATCTCACACGGAATAAGGCTTAACAGATGAAGGTTATCATAGCAATAATAATAATGATAACAACAACAACAATAATGTGTACTCTGGCCTGATGCACACTGAGCTGTCTGCCCACCGTGACGTAGGCTCATCACGGACCTGAGGGAGGAGAAAGGCTGCTCACGGGGGCCGGGCCCCAGGTCACCAGTTAGTGGCTGGTCTGCTGGGGAAGCTGAGCCCCAGGCGCAGGGTGAACTTGGGGTAACGACGCTGACTGTGGCCACAAGGAGGGCTGTGGCGGGGACCAGCGCTGACCCAGAGGGCAGCGAGGAGGCTGCGGTGTCACCAGCTAGCTTCCTGCCGGCCCTCCCGAATGGCTAAGATGCCGGCCTTTCATTCCAAGGCCCACATTCCACAGGGAGCCCTTTGTGTGGCTGAGCTGCTCAGGCCGGCAAATGGGGCTCAGGGCCCCCCACCCGAGACCTGAGTGCCTTCCTGGCACAGCTCGGGCTGGGGCGGGACTGGGCACAGCTCCCATTGCCCCGAGTCTGCCAGGGCCTGGGAAGCTCTGAACAATGTGGATTTCGACACAAATGAGCCGGGCACTTTTCGCCACAGGGGAGGGCAGAGCAGGGGGAAAGGTCCAGCCAGGAGGGCAGAAGGCCAGCAGCCCTGTTTTGAACATTCGAGGCCGCTGCAGGCACCTCCTGTTGCCTGAAGAGATCAGACAGACAAAGGGGTGGGTGGTGAGGGGGGCTGTCTCCAGAGCACCTGGACCCCTTCCCCGCAGCATCCGGCTGGGAACTGTCACCTGCGTGTGGGGCACCACAGCCAGCTGCCTGGGTCACCCTGGCCAGTGACTGCGTCTCTGTCCCTTCCTCTGTCCAATGGGAAGATTAAGGGCGCCCACCTCCTAGGGCGGGAGGGGAGGAGGGGACGGCCTGGGGTGCAGCGCCTCACTACTCTCACCTCCCCCCGCACGCCCCCCACGCAGCTTCTGCATCAGGGCTCTTCCTGCCACCACCCACCACCGGGGGATTCCCGTGGGGATGCTGTCCTCCCTCGCTGCTGGGAGGGGCTCAGAGCTCTGGGGAGCACAACTGGCCGGCTCAGAGCCGGCAGCCCTTCCAGCACCCAGGAGGGCAATGGCTCCGACACTCAGCACTGACCTCGGGGTGGCCCCACTCTGAGCCGTCTCCGCCTGCATGTGCACCGCAGGGCTTCTACAAGGACACGTCAACTCTGAGGGCCACACAACACTTTCTGTTGACACTTGTCACTCATTCTCTCCATTTCTGGAGGGAGCCTGCAGATTCTAGGGACAGGGCCCTGGTGAGTGAGGAGGAAGGAAGCCACGCAGGAGACACACCCGCCCAGATCTAATGAAGGCCAAGACCTCTGAAATGGCGTTGGCTGGCACAAGGAAGGGTGTGCGGGGGGAGGGGGCTGATGGGGAGAGGTAGGGGCTCTCATTGGTCTGGACCTCAAATCTCAGCTCCACCACTTTCCACCTGAGTCACGGCGGGCACATCGCTGAGCCTGTGTCTCTGGCCACAGTGGGGAGGCAGCAGTGCCCACAGCTGTCAACGAGATGAGACGAGCGCGCCCCATGCTGAGAGCGGCCCTGGCACAGAGCAAGTTGCTCACAAACGACACTGTCACCGGTTACTCCAACGCCCATGAAACGGGGCTGACCGTGTCGTCTCACAGGGCTGCTGGGGGGTTATGGGCAGAGCACACATACACGTCGGCCTTTGTTCCTGTATCACTGCATCTGCCCCGCCGGGTCTCAGCGGCGGGTGATGGGGCCGTGGAGACAGCCAATCCCACAGAAGCCTTCCGAGCGGGAAGGCAGTGGAGCTCGATTTATTGAAGGGGCTTCTCCCGGCCGCGGGGGAAGTGCTGAGCCTGCAGGGGTGGCGCGGGCCGGCAGAGCCCTTACACAAACATTTGCGAGGGGCACTGGGCCTGTCAATGCTGTCGATAGGATGGCTCTCTCTGCGGGGCGGGATGTGGGGGCTTATGAGTTGTGAGCCAGTGACTGTGTGCGTAACCCCGATTTCTCTGGTTTCTTGTTCACTTCAGACAGACGGCCCAGCCTGTGCCTGACACCGTGCCAGGCCCGGGGGCCCAGAGAGGAACTGATCGGTGATGAGATGAGCATGACAGTCCCACTCCGGGGACAGAGGTGGGAGAGCAGAAGACAGAGCAATCTCTGATACCTGGGAGGGGCGGGGAGAGGGGAGGCTTTCTGGAGGAAGTGCCATTCGAGTGGGCCTTAAAGGCTGCATAGGCACTTGCCAGGTTACAAACAAAAATCCTGAGAGGCAAAGCATTCTCAGTAGAGGGAACAGCATGTGCAAAGACCCTGAGTTCTACCCAGCTGGGCCCCGTGAACTCTGGGAGGTGTAGTGGGAGGCAATAGGCTACAGAGGCGCTGGGTCAGCAGAGGGGTTGTGTGTGGGGGACGCAGTCCTGCATCGCTGTGACCTGCTCAGGTCTGCCCGCTGCCCCCACAGGACCAGCGAGGCCACCTGGAAAGCTCACGGCTCCACAGAGCGACCTCCCCCAACCTGCCCCTAAGCTGTCTGATCTGGGAGGTCAAGTGTCACTGCTGGGACAGGAAACCATCACGTCCCCAGGTGACACAGTGGGCTCAGCTGCCGATGGGGGTGGGGATGGGAATGGGGACGGGACAGCTGAGGGGAGCAGTGCAGGGGCAGGAGCAATGGCTCGTCCAGGAAAACATTATGAACCGGGGCACCACTGTCGGTGCTGGAACTCACTGGGGACAAAGGCAGCAGCCACGTCGGAGCACCATGGTGGGGGTGTGGGGGAGCTGCAGGCAGACCACCCAGCCCCTTCACAAGGCCAGCCCCCTGCCTTCCCTGCCACCCCCCCAACCCCGTGTGTCAGGCTCACACCACCTTGGGTCCCTCTGCTCAGGCAGCCCTTTCATGGGTACAAACATCCCCTGTGGGGAGGCCTTTCTGGACCTCTCGCTCCAACAACGTGCCTAGCCTCTTCCAACCGGGCCCACAGCCCTGAGGTCACTGCTGCACCCCAGCCTCTTCCACCTGAGCCCACAGCCCCAAGGTCACGGCTGCACCCCAGCCTCTTCCACCCGGACCCACAGCCCTGAGGTCACTGCTGCACCCCAACCTCTTCCACCTGAGCCCACAGCCCCAAGTTCACTGCTGCACCCCAGCCTCTTCCACCTGAGCCCACAGCCCCAAGGTCATGGCTGCACCCCAACCCGAGGACAGGGCAGGTGCCCACTAAGTCTCTCTGGGGAGGGACTGAACAATCGCGAGGCCACGTGACACCACGTGGGTAAGAGGTGAAATGTGGTGCTGTCACCGTAGGCCCCGCAGGAAGCGGATGGTCCTAAGATCGGGTAACGGCGCAGGGTCCCGCACAGGGGGCAGGGTGTAGGGAAATTGGCCCGAGAGGCCCCTGGAGGGGAGCCTTTGTTGGGAGCCAGCCCACAAGCCCGGCAGGAAGGGAGGCAGGGTACACACCCTGACCCCACTCCTCTCCCCGACTCCCGGCCACATCTCCCAGTGACCCGACAGAAGCCAAAAGGGCATGGTGGCCACCGATGCCGTCCACACGGGCTGCCTCCCGGCGCCGGCCCCAGGCCCATGGGTCAGGCAGCTATCCTGCAGCCCCGCCACTCACCGTGGAAGTGCTCGGCCGTCTTCCGCCGCAGGGCCTGCAGGGTCACCTCGGAGTCCGCCCACTCCAACACCAGCCTCCGGCCGTACAAGTGGGTGCTGTGACACAGGGCATTGAAGGCTCTCTGGGGACAGGACGAGAAATAAAATACAGCGCGTCAGCTAAGCCCTGACCTGGAGCACTGCTTTCTGTCCTGCCGGCACTGCAGACCCAAAGGCCACCTTTGGCGCCTATAACACCTCCCGGGAGAGGCGTGCCAGCCGCTGGCACGTCTATTTCCTTAGTGGGTGACGTTCCCAGGCAGCGAGCTGCAAGGGCCCTGCAGTCAATGCTGCCGTCCGGGCCTGTCGTTGGGTTTGGCCAGGCGCGGCGTCTTTCCCAGGGCACATCCGTTAACCTGCTCCCCCCACCCGGCTGCCAGGGGCAGCGCCAGGGAAGAAAGCCGAGTGCTGCCCGCACTCGATGGCGACCAGGCAGGCCCCTCATTTTCACGTGGGGCTCTGTCCCTCGCTGGCCCTGGCGATTCTGGCCATCTCTCTCTGCTGCCTGCCGCCTCCTCACTGCCCCCTCCTTCCCAGCCACCAGCTCCTACCTCAGCGGCCTGGGTCCAGCCCCGCGCTCTGCCCTCTCACTGTCTTCGCTCTTCGGACCCCAACACTCTGCCCACTTCCCTCTTTTTGGTTTTTGTTTTGTGGCAGCTTTGAGATCTAGGTCACATGCCATTCAATGGTCTCTACTAGTCACAGAGCTGCATGACCTCAAGCACCACAACCAACCTTAGAGCTTTTCATCATCATCACCCCCATGGAAGCCCCATGCTCACCAGCAGTCACCCCCACCCCCCACGCTCCCCGGAGCAGCAATCTACTTTCTGTCCCTGATTTGCCTATTCTGGACATCACACAAAAGGAATCACACAGAACCGGCGAGTTTCTGTCAAACATCGCTGCGCTTCAAGCTAAATGGCGTGGGCAGGGGCTCTCCCTGAAGCATCCCGGGGTACAGAGGCCACTGTTTCGTGGTCAGGAGCCCAGAGTCCGGAGCCACCCTGCCTGGGCCCCGCACGCCCTAGCTTCTAGACCTTGACAGAATGAACCTTCCTGGTCTCCGTTTCCTCATCTATAAAATGGGATGTTAATGGTTCTCCAGTCCCAGGGTGCTAGGGAAGATGAAAAAGACTTAACAGGCCCAGAAAGAGTGGGTGCAAACAGTCGGCGCTCATTAGGTGCTGTTCTCGCCGTGGCGTTGCTAGTGCGGACGTGTGGCCTGCGCACTCTCTCTGTAGAGGCCAGGCAGGCGCTGAGCTGGAGAGGCTGGCTCCCCGGCTCGGCTCATCAGCACAGGAGACCCACAGCGGCCGCGGGGAGTTGCTGGGTGGCAGGCTGCAGCATCTGCCTCGGAAGAAGTGCGGTGGGTGTGTCCTTCCTGCTTCTTAGATGCTTCGAGGAGGCAGCGTATAACCAGGAGGGTTCTGGCCCTCGACAGCAGCATGACCGGGAGGGGTGGGCCTGTGTCTCCCAAAGGGAGATCCGTGGAAACCCTAACCCTTCAGGCTGCCGGCCTGTTTGGAAACAGGGTCTTTGCAGGTACAGTTCGTTCAGTTACGAGGAGGACATACTGGAACGGGGTGGGCCCCAAATCCAAGGACTGGTGTCCTCCTAGGAGCCGGCCTGTGAGGATACAGAGACTGGAATGCTGAGCCTCCACGCCGAGGAGCTGGCTGGCGAGAGGCGAGGAGCGAGCATGGCACAGTCTCTCCCTCAGAGCCTCCAGGGGGAGCCAGCCCAGGACACCTTGACTGTGGGCCTCTGGCCTCTGGAGCTGTGAGAGCAGACCATTCTGTTGCTCTACGCCACCCAGGCTGTGGGGCTTTGTTACAGCCCCTACGACAATGACACGGACCTGGGGAAGCCAGCTGCCCCTCTGAGCCCGTGTCCTCGTCCGTAAACAGGCTATGGTAGCACACAGCTATTCAGTAACAGCGTGTGCAAAGCTCGAGTGGAAGGCGGGTGGGACCCGAGTCTTTCTCAAACCAGACATGTGGCCGATGGAAGGAATGCTTTGTTCTCCGCCATGCTTTTCCGAGAAGGGCCAGGTGCAGGAAACTTTCTCTCTCCCTTTTTTTTTTTAACTTTAATTTAAAAAACTCTCTGTGACTGCCAGCAGAGCCTCTGCGTTCCTTTCCACGAGGATATAAACGTGCATCTGGACTCCGAGCCGAAATGGCCCATTCAGAGCTTTACAACACATGCGCTCTCAGCTGGCGAGGCAGGGAAACAGCCTGATGGGAGCTGGGGTTTGAGACGGGGGAGAGATTGGTCGGGAGCTGGCGCGGCGGGTACTCCATCCTGGCGCCAGGGTCCCTGAGGAGCTGCAGTTCCAGGTTCGCAGGCGGGCGGGCAGCCGAGTGTATCTGGTGGAAGCTGAGTTGGAACTTGGAAGGATAAAATAACAGAGCCTGGGAGGGCCTGGCGAATGCCCAGACGCGACCTCTGACCCCAGCCGTCAGACGACTGATCCCCTCACCCTTGGAAACCCAGTCTCTGTCCCTGTGTCATACAGACCCTGGAGAGGTCTCATTCGCTGCGACCTCTGACCCCAGCCGTCAGACGACTGATCCCCTCTCACCCATGGAAACCCAGTCTCTGTCCCCGTGTCATACAGACCCTGGAGAGGTCTCATTCGCTATAGTTGCTGAAAATTCCCTCTTGGCCTCCCTCTGACAGAACCCCTCTCCAATTTTCACCTCCTTTTCTTCGTTAGGGCTTTTCACAGCAGGTAAGATTGGGGGCTCGGGACCTGAGCCACTTTGGTTCAAATCCCGGCTCTACCACTTATGAACTGTGTGGTCTTGGGTAAGCTGCTTACCCTCTCTGAGCCTCAGTTTCCTTAAGTGCAGAAGAGAGGAGGCAGCGAAGGATGGGTGGGAGGATTTGATGCACTAACACCTGCAAGGCCGCCTGGCACAGTGTAAGCCACTGAGCACTGGCTGTTATTGTTACTATGCTGCATGCCCGCCACTTCCCATCACCACCTACAGAGCAGGAACAATGGCAGGCAGGACACAAAAGCCCTTTTGTATGTGAGGTCTGAGCACAGTACGTGGGTCTCTAGGAACAGCTGAGTTACCTCTCCTAGCAGGAGTCAGATTAACACGAAATCAGGCTGCAGTCCTACGTGCCCACTGCCTGGTGGCGGGAATGTGGTGGCCTCAGTGTCACAGGCGGCGAGGACAGTGACTCAGGCTAAAATCGGGTAATCAAAGTCACTGCATTTTATTAAAAGAGCCTGGTGAGTGTTTGTCCTATGCGAGGCATTCGAGGAGGTGTGTGTGTGTGTGTGTGTGTGTGTGGAGAGGCACAGACGTGGGCAGGTGCGGGGATGCACGGCGGTACCTGGGGGGTCCTGGGCACAGCGGAGGCGAAGTGCAGCCCCAGCCTCTGGCCTGAGGTCCAGCAGCACCTTCCTCTCAGCCTCTGGGCTACACCTGATGCACTGAGACCCACGCCACCTTCTCCGCAGAGACAGAGGTCTGACCTCGGTTCCGGCACAGCGCACCTCTGCCGAGTCGGCCAGCACCTCGGAGGCTCAGTGGGTAGCGCGGGGCTGCGTGTCCCAACAGAGGAAGTGGAGTCAGACGACTTGGCCCTGGTGTCTCTCCAAATCCTGCTTCCGCTGCCTGGTTTCCTCCCTTGCAGCCCAAGGGCCTTCGCTGGCTGTGGGCCATGGATGTCCTGGGTTCCAGAGCCCTAAGCACATGGCCTCCTCTATGCACGAGGACTGGCACGATTCCCCATGTCAGCAACGGAGAAACTGAGGCACTGGCCCCGTCTGCGCAGGTCAGCCTTCTGCTTCCTTCCCCTTCCCGCTCCATGCACTCGTCTCCCGGCTTCTCAGTGCTCTTCCCCTGGACCATCTGGGGGCAGGTTCTGCTTCCTGACCCAGATGGCGGCCTGAAGTGTCTGCCTCGGCCCGGGGCAGATGGCCTCCCACCTCGGATAGCAGGTCTCGTGCCCCGGCCCCGCTCAGAGGTGTGAGGCCGGCAGGGACTGCTCTGCGCTTCCGGCTGGCGTCGAGCTGCCCATCTGGTTCTCTGGCTCGGTGGTCCCGGAATCACACCTCTTTGATCTCCTGTGACCTGAGCCACCAACTAAGGACACCCGAGCCCTCGCCTCAGCTGCCTTTCCCGCGTTCCCCGGGAGGAGACCTGCCGGGGCGAAGGGGGATGATGGCGTGGGCTCGGCTGTGCCCAGCCTGGCAGCCGTCTCTCCAGAACAGGGAGGGCCCTGGACAGCTGCCAGCATGGCGCAGCCCGACCTTTCCATAGCTCTCCCTGGAGACAGACCTCCTCCCTGGCAACAAAGGCCCATTGGATGCCCTTGGCAGGACTCCCGTCCCAGGGCCGTGGCTCTGGGCAGAGCCGAGGACGGGCCTTCTGTCTTTCCAAGTCCAGGGCGCCCTCTCGGCCCCTCCTGCTCTGTGTCTTGCAGATGCCAAAGCCACCTGAACACGGACACTGCCAACCTGTCCCAAGCCATCTGTGTCCTCATCGCCTGGAGGAAACGTGACCTAAGCCGGCCAATGACCACGTGTGCCCAGGAGCCCAGGGAGCAGGGCGCCGGGCTGGGCTGGAGCTGCTAGCCTCCTTCCCTGCCCAGCGGGCAAAGAACCGGGGCCTGTGACTGCTGGGAGGAGCCTGCTGCCTCGGGATGCTGGGTCCTGTGCTCTCAGGGACCGTCCTTCTCCTCCTGCCCCCACGCTCCCGGAGTCCTGTACACAGGCCCTGGGCCCTCCTGCCGCTGTTTCTGGCCCCACAGGGCTGGAGCTGGGAAGAGGCGCGTCCTGGAACCCGTGGGGCTCTTTGCACAACACTGGGTGACTGACCGTGCACCCCCACTTGGCACCCTGTTCCACTCCAAGGTATGATCCCGTGGAGCTGAGGGTAAGCTTCTGAGAGAAACACCCAGGGCCCCACTTCCAGGCTGTTGTGCCTAAAATCTTCAGATAAACAGCGGTCTCTTCCATTCAGTTATCTCTCCATCTCCTCAGCTCAATCAATTCAACTCAACATCCTGAAGCCCTGCTGTGAGCCAAAGACCAAAAGAGGGGATGTGAAGGGGACATCACCTCTGACCTCTGGGAGATAAAAGAGGACCAGTCCCAGGTAGCCCAGGTCAGAAGCGACAAGGCATGAGGCGCGTGGCCTGGTAATGGCCGTGGCTCCACAGAGGGGCACAGGGGGGGCTCGCTGCCTTTCCGAGGCACCTACAGGAGGACATCGAACCCCAGTCCTCTCAGGCTGTGCAGCCCCATCTCTCCACCCTGGTCTCATGGGCTTGTGCACCAGGGAGTCGGGTGTGCCCTGCGCTGCTCCCGCTGAGGAAGGAGGGAGGCTTGTCCTGATCCGGGTTCCCAGCCACAGAGGTGCTGGCTGAGCCCAAGCCTCTGCCCTGAAATCCAAGGCTGATTCCAGCACATTCTCTGTTCACCCCGAGGCTCCGACGCCTGCACAAAACCTGGGTGAGGCGCACACCCAGCACCCGTTCAGAGAAGCGGGACAAAACCCCACACCCTGACTTTGCTTCCAGTTACTGTTTTGGGAACAAAGAACTACTGATACCCGGGCTTCAGCCACCACCTCCAACCCGCGGGGCCCCAGCACCCGCTGCCTCCACTTCCCTGGTGCGGGTGCGCGACCTGCGTGAGGCCCTTCATGCACAGCTCTGCTTCTATCTTTTCGATCGCCACAGGGGGCAGCGTGACCATTTCCTGTTGTGCGGAGGAGTGACTTGGGCTTGGGGACATGGAGTCCCCTGTCCATGGTCACGCAGCTGGAAGGAGGCAGCTGACTCCATAGGCCACACTGCTAACCACTGTGCGGCTGCTCAGGGATGACACACCCCACAGGTCCCTCATTTCCACCAGCCGTGTCCCCGTCAGACCCCGGCTGCCTCCCCACAGCCCCATGGAGACCGCGCTCTGTTCCCTCCTTGCAATCAACTAAGCAAACGCGTGTGCTGCACGCTCGCCACTGACCATCTGGTGGCGATCACCGTTCACTGCGCCTTTACGCGGCCAGCACTGCTTAAGCAGCCATGTCTGGCTCGCTTATCCCAATCACGCCTGGTCCATGGACTCTACAAGGTGAAGGCCACAGGCCTAGAGAGCCTAACAGGGGCCCCATCAGGGTGCTCAGCATCACCCCCACCGGGATGGGCCCAGCCCTGTGTCCGCACCCTCCCCTGGCAGCATCCAAAAGTGAGACATGAGGAAGGCGACTTTCACTGTGCGACCTGCAATTAAAGCTGTGGTTGTTTACCACGGTGAGAATAGCTCTGGCTGCCAACGCCGACCGCCATCACGTCTCCCTACTGCCGGCTCCCCCCAAGTGTTTATTTAAGCCAACACATTGCTCTGCTAATTGGATAACATTCCATGTGAAAATAGACCTTTTAAAGCAACAGCGGCGGCGGCAAATAAAAACAGCTGCAACTGCAGAAGTACACAGCGTGGTGGGCTGGGGAGGAAGAATTAAAGGCGCGTGCATGGGAAGAGGATCTTCTGGTGTCCGGCTGCTAGCCTGCTCTCTGCGTTCCTTCCCTTCCCTGTCGCCCTTCCCTCTTTCCTCCACGACCAGCCTGCTCTGTGAGAAGAAAGGAGGCGGAGGCTTCTAAATGGAATCCCAGTGGCTATTGGTGGCTTCTCGGCCAATGGGAATGGGCACACCGCGCTGGGAACCCCAGGTCACCTGCCCAGGTAGGATCCTGCTGCAGGGATGCCCACTCCTCCTCTGGGGGCCGGGATGAGCTGCCACTCTGGACCTGATCCCAAGGGATGTTTTAAGGGACAATTCTGGGTTTTCTTCCAAACTGTCGGCAAGTCCTTTTCTTTGGGAAACAGGTAGGGCTGGGTGAGAGGTGATGGGGGTGCTGGAACGTCCACAGTCTCAGTGGATAAATGGATGAAGGGAGGGAGGAGGCCCTGCATTCATGGGCTTGGAGTCAGATGGTTGTAGATGGTTTCCCAGCCCTGCCCGGCTCTGGCTGTAGGACCCTGGGGTAGTGACTGCACCCCTTCGAACCTCGGTTTTCCCATCTGTCATATGGCTCCCCACCTCCCATCTCCTAGACTCCCTGGAGGGTTAAAAATTACACATGCAGATCAGGCTTTTAGGAGTTGATAGCTTTTATCAAAGCCAAGATGCTGCCCTTCCAGAAACATCATCCGAACCCAGGGACCACGTGGCTGGCGCCTTAGACACTGCGAACAGCCACGCATGTACGCGCAGACCAGGGCACCCGGGAAGGTTCGAGTCCTTGACTTCCTGTCTGTCCTCGTCTACCTTTGCCCACCCCCGCTTCTCTCCACCATGTGGGGGAAGGTTCTTTGAAAAATGCTGGACCATCACACCTGGGGGATGACACGTACCGCGTGGGACATCGGGCTGAGCCTGTGCCCAGGGCAGGTTCACAGGGCGTGGTGCACAGATGCAGCTTAGCGAAGGCTCAGAGAATTGGGGAGGGACTTCTGCAAACCTCCCGCCCAAGCCCAGGGCTGCTGCTGGCTGGGGCAAGACACTGCGTGTGTGGTATCCATGCTGGGTACAAAGCCATGCCGTCGGCCGTGGGAGCCTCTGGCTATTGTAGTCAGTTGCCTGGTTACTCTGAGCTGCACCCCAGCAGTCTCTTGGGGCCTGTGCTAGAATCCTCTTCCTGTTTCCAGGTGTGTCTCGACCCGAGGGGCTTCCCAGATAACAGAGTTCCCCACGAGGTGTGGGTGGAACACGGGTCATGGAGCAGGGTCGGAAGACTCAGACTCCCTGAGGGCAGGGGGCACGCAGATGACACCTGCTTGGGGCCCAGCAGAGGCGGTGGGGCCAGGGGACTGACAGGTGCCAGGGAGAGAGCACTGTGCTGGGAGCCCACATCTGGGTTCAGGCTTCGGCCTGGCCCTGCCCAGAAACCACTGCTTTCCAGACTCGAGGTTCTACAATCAGCTTTACTCCTTCCCTACGTCTCCCCCGGAACATCTGCTCATCCATCCCTCTCATCCTTTCTTCCCCTCCTCCCTCCCTCCCATCTGAGGACTGCGTGGGGCCCCCACAGGAGGCTCACAGCTCCAAGTTCAAGTAGGTGCTGAAGCCAAGAGTGACCGATCGCCTATCTTCCCGTGATGGGAAATGGGGGTGAGGCCCAGGCGGGGAAGGGGGGCATCGAGCCCCGGGGAGGTTTCTAAAGGTCGCTTTCCTGGAGTGCTTCCAAGAGAGGAAGGCCACCCCAAGTACCCGGGGCTCAGGGCCCACAGAACCGCCTTTGCCAGCCCCGCGAGTCCCAGCATTCCTCCTGCGAAGGCAGAAAAGATCCTCGGGGTTTCTGCTCAACATCTCCTCTGCTCAACATCTCCTCGCAGCATTGCTCACCCTCTTGTAACTCGCGCCCACTCTCGAGCTAACTAGATATTTACCATATTCACAACTCCATTCACCAGGAGGCAGTGCGCGCCTCCGGGTCAGTGGAGAGCGCTTCGTGTTCCACTCGGAAGACAATCAGGTCCTTCAGGCAGACGGGGAGAGCCAGGCGGCTTCCCAGGAAGCAAAAAGAGCACAGGGAGCTTCGCAGGAGAGACGCACTCTGTGGGCCGGGCTTCGCGGAAGGCCGCTTGCTTGGTGGCGGCACAATGGGTGCCCGCACAATGGTGACAGGGAAGAGCCTCTGCCGGGCTGGCCGGGCCTGAAACTGCCTCCCAGCCAGGCTGCCACCTGCTGGAGGCGAGGGGCTGTGGGGTGAGTCCTCACTCCCCTGGGTGCCCTTCCTCCTGGAGCCCAGAGTGGGTGGCAGGGAAGGACGGAGGGAGGAGCCTGTCCACACATCACCAGATGCTGGGATGGGCCTTGGCAATCACATCCGCAGCCTGGCCACCGGGGCACACGCCCTGCCCTGCCCACCTGAGAGCTCCCCGCTTTCTGTTCTGATGACGACTGCGACCTGGCCGTGGGCCCACGAAATTTCAAGACGGGGAGCCTGTGCCGGGTCTAACCCGCTAGGCCTGCGAGCCACGCCCATCCCGGAGAGGCCGAGTGTGGAGGATGGCTCCCTCCCGCCCCCTTTTCAGATCATCACCGTCCGCACCGTCCCCCTCCTCCTCACAGCTAACAGGCAGAGCTGCTGGGGCCAGCCCTGTCCTAAGAAAGTCACCTCACCCAAAGCTCACGACACCTCGAAGAGGAAAACCCTACCACCGCTTCAGAAGGGGAAAGCGAGGCACACGCCAAATAAGCCACCTGCCCAAGCTCACAGGGCAGGGGAGCGGCAGCACGAGGATCCGAACTCGGGCAGCCTGGCTTCAAGGTCTGCGCTCCAGCAGGGCCCTGGCACTGGCCCACACACGAAGGGCTGGCCAGCTCTGAAGGGACCTGGCTGGCGGAAACGAGGAGGAAACAGCGCGCCTGTGTGCCAGGCCCGGTGCCAGGTTTCATGGGCACCGTCTGCCTTCACCCTGTGAGGAGGCACCTGTTATCACTGCTGTTTGACAGATGAGGAAACTGAGGCGCGGGGCTGGGAAAGCTGAGCGGCCGGTGCTCTGGACGGCTGTGCCGGCTCCTGAGCCGAGGCCGGGCTGGTGCACGCGGCAGTGCTGCCGTCCCTGCGGCCACTGCGGGAGGCGAGGGAAAGGCTGCCAGCAGAGAAGAAAGAGGAGCAGATGTCTGGACAACGTGGCCACGTGTCGACAAAACAGGCACTTGAGCTCACGACACGGAGACAAAGGTGGCTGGCAGCCTCCCTGAGGTCCCGCGGCGCCCTCTCTGCCTGTGCGTGTTCCCAGGGCCCACAAAGGCCGCAGCTGTGTCTGAGGCATCACCTTCGCTCCACCCACTGGGCCGCTGGCAACACCAACTTGCTAAAGGCCGTGGGGTGCAATCCCAGCAAACACCCGGCTATTCTTGGAGGTGGGGGGTTCGCAGCCATTAGTGAGACCTGGGCGAGGCTTTATCGGCCGGGAGAGGAGAGATCCCGCCTGAGGCACAGGCTCCAGGAGAGGACAGAGGACAGCGTCACCGCCACCTCCCAGGGACTCTGACCTGGTCTGGCTGGGGCAGTGACCACTGACACAGCTGGAACCCCTGGCCCAGCCTCTGCCCCCATCTGCTGGGCCAGGCAGCACAGTCAGTTCCCACCCGAGAATGAAGCCCGAGGCTGCGCCACACCCCAATCCAGAGGCTGCCTTGCTTAGAGCGGAGGGTGTTTTGTGTCTCCAGGGAGCCTGGAGGGAGGCTGGGCTGCAACCAGCTCAAAGCCGAAGCCCCAGCCACCAGGAGGGAGGAGGGAAGAGGGAGGAGGAAGAAGGAAGAAGGGAGGAGGGAGGAGGGAGGAGGATGGGAGAGATGAGTCCCCCAGGTCCCACTCGGTGCCTTGGAGTCTCCTTGTCAAGAGCTGCCCTCTGCACAGCATCTCTGCGCTGCCCACTGGGGAGCATGACCAGGCGCTTTCTGTCTGACCTGGAAGGCCTGGGAGGCCCACTCACAGGCCCACTTTGTATCCCAGGTCCCTGCATGGAGACGTGGGGGAGGGAGGAAGGGGACACAGAACTGTGCCTTTCTCCAAACACAAAACCCGGGGCCTTTTCTCCCCAGACACCGTGCAAATTAGCAGTT
>NW_005353602.1:37331-53770 GCF_000412655.1 Myotis brandtii | reverse complement strand
GGGGGGGGGGGGGGGGGGGGAGCAACAAAGAGAGAAACCACAGAACTCTGCTGCCCCTCCTACAAAAGGCCCAGAAAGGAGAGGCGGTGGGCGGGGCCCCCTCACCTTGGCATCCTGCTTGGTGAGGAAGTCCACGAAGCCGAATCCCCGGTGCGCGCCCGTCCCGGTCATCTTCTTGGGCAAGCGGACGGTCTTCAGCTCCCCGAAGGTGCTAGAAAGGAAGGCACACAGGGCAGTTTCAGAATGGAGGTCTGCCCAGGGGGAGGGGCAGACTGATGCTCACAGGCTCGGTGCCTCCCTGCAGGAGAGGGAAGCGCGGGCGGACACACACAAGCACGCGCACACGCCTCGCGCCAGCTCAGGGCACCAGCAGCCTTCTCCTCCAGGCCCGCCACCACGCTGGGCACAGGGGGAATGAGCAGGCTGAAGATGCTAACGGACAACACTCGCTCCTCTCTGACAGGCCGGCACACCACTCCTCCCCTGGCCCACGGGGTGTCCAGCCCTGTACACACGTGGCCAGACTTCGGAGGCGAGGGCTGCTCGTGTGTGCCAGCCGAGGCTCCACACAGGGTTGGCGTCGTCTCCCGCCCTGAACCCACCCCACGGCGGAGCTCTGCATTGAACAAGGCCGGGCCTGGGATGTATCCTCAGTGCAAGACGCCAGAATGACACACAGCGACTCCCTCTAAGCCCGTCCCCTCCCTCTGCACATCCGTTCTGATGTCTGCTAAGCCGGTCAGGCAGCGCTCTGGGGGAGGAGGCGGCTCGGCTCCCAGAGAGGATCAAACAGGTAAACAGGCTGGGTCCACCCCCGGCCCGCCTGTCCTCCCGCATAAACCTCAGAGAAATTCCCGGACAAAAGCATCGGGCCTCCGTTCCTTCTCCCTCCCGCACGCCCCGCCCCGCCCTAATGTCCATTTATCAAATGTACACGTGCAAACTGCTGCCGGTAAATATTTAATGTGCCCGGCATCTGAGGAGAGGAATTATTTTGTATTTGAAAATCTCTGCACACTCGATGGTGCCTGCACACAGACACATGGCGGTCGAGGAGGCTTTGGGGCCAAAGACCGAGCGGGTAAAAAACACGGTAAAGGCCGTTTGCTCTGGCGAAACGATATAAGCTGAATCCGAGCGTTAACCCGCGGCCCTGCCAGCATGACCAGGCATCTGCCAGCCCAATTTCCCAAGTCAGGACACTGTGTAAATGCGGCATGATGAGTCCTCAGGATGAATCTGCACGTCTCCGCGGAGCTGTGCCGGCCGCGCCGCTCCCCCCGCCTGGCGCCTCTGTGAACAGGCGACAGAACCCAGAACCGGGGCTGCTGGTGCCGGGGCCAGCCTCCCGGGAGAGGAGGGCTGGCGCGCTCGGGCAGTGGAGCCCTGTCAGTCTTCCTGGCCCATGTGGAGGGGGCGGGTTGGGGCTCAGAAGCCGGGCAGGTGGGGACAGGCAAGAAGATGATGTGACAGCTGAGGAGCCAGGCCGCAAACCCTGCTTTATTCTGCCACCTAAAGGCAGCCGCGGCCCACGACAGACAGGCTGCCTCTTCCTCCGTGGAGCCCGGCCTCCGGGCCTCTGCCGGCTGGCCTTGGGGGTAGGGGTGGCTGAGGTTCCGTCAGAGCCTTCAGATAGAGGGGCCTGGACTCCAGTTTTTCAGAGAGCCATAGAGAAGCAGGCACGGAGGGTCTGATGGCCTTGAGGGCGGAGTCTGTGAGCATTCACACCTGGTGTGAGGAGGCTGACGGGCACAGGGAGGCCTCGGAGAGACCGCCTATGTGCCCAGGCCACGCTAGGTCCAGTATAGACACGTCCCGGACAACCTGTGGTTGTACTGGTCTCTCCACCCACTTCCCACCCCAGCCCAGGCTCCAGGCTCTTTCAGGCCCCGCTTCCCCACCACCCGCCCGCCAGGAGCAGCCTATGCTGATGGGCTGTGGACGCCTGTGCAGCTCTCTGCCTTCCCCTGGGGCTGGGACCCGCTCTGCCATAGTAAAAATCACACCGTCTTGTTTCTCACGGGGTCTGCAGCAGGGAGACCAGTGCCTGGATCAGCGTGGACGCCTGGCAGTATTTTTGAACTGAACCAACATGTGAATGGTAGCCCTAAGGGCAGTCACAACCCCTGGTACATTACACCTGTGCTCACTCAGAGTGCTGTGATGAGGTTTACCTGAAACAGGCCACGGGCCACATACGAACAGCACGAATGCTAATGATCAGTGCTACCACCCCATTTTACAGATAAAGAAACTGAGGCTCAGGGAGGCAGCAGTTCTTGTTAGTAAGTGGCAGGGCCAGAAGGTGAATTCGGGGGTGTCTGATGCTGAGCTCCCTTTCTGCTGCGCCCGCTTCACCCCTCAGCTACCTGGAGGGGACTGGCCCCTTTCAGGAATGGGGAGGCTAGGAATGCCCTGAGGGCTCTCTGAGGGGTCCAGTGACTTGTCCGAGACCCCAGGACAAGGGAGGCTGACCAAGCCCAGTTCCTCCCACCCGCACCGTGGACAAACCCCCTGCCTCTGCCCACGGCCATAGTCCTGACCCTTGATGGTCTCACAGCCTCTGCCCAGATCTCCTCTCAGCCCTCTCATTTCTGGCGAGCAGCCTGTGTGTGTGCATGTGAGAGAGAGAGGGACAGGGGGAGAGGGGAGAGAAGGAGAGAGAGGGAGAGAGACTGAGAGGTTAATTCCTCCCTCTCTGCAGCACACGGCAAGCTGTGGATGCTCCGTGCATGGTAAGCAGCTCGGGGTCCGGAGAAAGGCGAGGGAAATAATTAAAAGGTGGAGAACAGAGCTGATGAGGAGAGGCTGGAGGAGCCATGCTTACGTGGCCTGGGGAAGTGGCATTGAGAGCTCGGCGCGGGGTAGGGGGGGCAAGACAGAGGGGTACCCTGGATCCAGGGGGGATGGTGGGCAGGGATCAGAAGTGAGGGGGCCGGGTGGGGGAGGATCACAGCCCGTCTGGGGTTTGCAGGCAGATATCTGCCGGGCAAACGAAAGGCTGTGTCCCATTATTCTTCAGGGGCTCAGGGAGGCTGATGGGAGCTTGCCTCCTCTGTCTGGGAAGAGGACAGGAGAGAGCTGGGGCCCATGGAGCAGCAGGAGATCAGGGCTAGATCTCGGAAGGAACCTCCCGAGGCTGTGAAACCACCACCATTGCTGCCATCACCCCGGGGCCCAGTGATTGGGGGCCTGTGAGGGGCTGGGGCTTTTCAATGTACTGTTTCCAGGCACGATGACTGGGGGCAGTAGTGATACCCTCTAATTTTACAGGTGAGAAAACCAAGGGCCAGCGAGGCCATGTGACCCACCAGGCCCCGGGCTCAAACCTGCCGTGGCTTCCCTCCGGGAGCCAGAACCAGGCCGGTGTGGAAGGCTTTGGCTCCTGTATGAGCGTGTGGGGGTAGTATTAGGGTGATGCTAGTGATCTGAGAGCGAGAGAATTAAAATGGGGAGAAAGAAAGGGTTGGGGGAAACAAAAAAATCGATGAAGTAACTTTAGCTCCTCGGAGATGAGCGATATATAAATCTACCAGCCACTATTAAGGCTCTTATCTGACAGCCAAGCCCGCGGAGCCATTTTAAGTGGCTCTGGGAGGAAGTTGTGTGTGGACTTCGTGTCCTGGGAGCCGAGGCCGCCACAGGTGAGACCGGCAGGGCCCGGAGAGGGAGGAAACCGCAGGCACCCAGGACTCCTCCTCGAGCCCAGACACCGCCGCTTGGGGAAGGAGACACGAGACACGCACACTCCCCACTGTGTAGATAATAGAAACCACAAAATAGCAATTACTGTATCAGAAGCTGTGAATAAAAGGGACACACCGGGCTTTTAAACATGGCCCTCCTTCCCTCCCCCACCACGCTCACACTTCAGTAACGAACTCACACCTCACTTTTCCAATTATTTCATTCACCTCGGGTTCACCAATTACTCCCCCACGCCTTGGCCCGCCCCCTCCGCCACGCCGAGCGCGCATGACTGGTGGCGGATTTGTGGGTTTCCAACAACTGGCGTTTGTGGTCACGTTTCTAATTTCTTCCGAGGTGTGTGCAGATGGTGGGGGTGAGGGGCAGGAGGGAGTGGGAGGGGGCGCCGAGGTGCTGCCCTGGGCAAGCCAATTACGCCAGCCTCATAAACAAGTCTGGGCGTGCAAATCGTGTTTGCACACAGCCCGAGTGCAGGCACGTCCGTGTGAGAGCCCTGCGTGCAGGCGGGCCTCCTCCCCGGGTGTGCTGTGCACCTGACCCGACCTGCAGTCCTGGATGGCAACGGCTCTGCTACCAAACAAGGGACAAGGGACGACTCATCCTCTCTCCTGGATGGAAATGATGGGTCAGGGGAAGGCAACAAGGGGGGAGGGGCCAGGGAGGCAGAGAGAACCCTCGGGGGATGCAGGCTGGGAGGCGCCCTACCCCCCTGGCCCGCACGCTGACACCAAGTGGGGGTCGGGCACACGGAGGAGCCCAGGCTGTGCTGCTCCCGGGACATCGTCCTTATCACTCTCTCCCATCGGGATCCGTGAGAGCACCCGGTCCCAGCAGGAGTGCGGGGTCCTGTGGGGAAGTCTGGGCAGGACTTCCTCCCACTCGCGCTCAAGGATGGCTGAGGGGAAGGAGCTTCCGCCGGGACTGGAGTCAGATGACAGTGTGGTCTGCGCAAGGCAAAGGGGAGGTTTTCTTAGAATCAACTACGGCTCCTTTCTGTTCCTTCCCCAGGTAAGAAAAAGCAGCCAAATCTCTTGGCATGAAAATGCCTTTCACATATGCGAGGAGTTTCTAACACACATCACACACACGTAACATAAAACCAAGGCCCAAAGCAGTCATGTGCTTCCTCCAAGGTCACCTGAGAGGCAGCACCTGCCACAGGGGTGACCTGTCCAAGGTCCCACAGGTGATAATGAGCCGAGCGGGGCCCCAAGTGGGGGTCTGTTCCTGAGCCGCTGCACGGTGCCAGACGTCAGCCTTGTGCTCAGGCGACCCTCACCTCGGGAAGAGCAGACAGTGGGCCCCCTCAGCCTCAGAGACACAAGAGGACTTCGGGATAAAGCCCCTCATCTCAACTGCGAACGGCTAGGGCCAGGGCTTCAGATCTCTGCGCACTTCCGCCCCCCATGCTCACCACCCTCAGGGGCGTCCACCCCTGAACCCACAGGCATGGAGTAGTCCCACTGGGTGAATGAACGTGGCAGGTTGGCAGAGGCTTTGCCCAGTGTCCTGTCCCAGGTCCCCTTTCTTTACAGAGTGGCCATGCGGCCAAGGGCCCCAGTGGAGTGGACAAACCTCTGCCTCCCTCGGTGACAGGTGAGTCGGGGAGGCTGGGGGACAGGACCCGCTGTCCAACTCCCCCACTTCTGCGATGCGGACACATAGGAAGGCAGCCTCGCCCAACCCTCCAACCTCGTTGGCTTTCCTCCCGTCCCGAAGCTGCCTCAAGGACCTTTGACCTTGCTCTTCCATAACCTGGAAACCTCCTTCCCTAGATATTCCCACGACCAACTCCCAAACACACAATCTCAGCTTCAACGCCACATCTCAGAGACCTCCAGGGGGCACTCTGCTCGGTGATGCTCTGGACCCAACCCCCCGGCCACTGTCGAGTTGGTCTGAGACGGTGTGTTTACTTTTTGTCTTTCCCTCCCTGTTCTAGAAACAGGAGGAACAATCGAGATGACAGGCTCCCAGTGTCCGCAGAACCTAGGACGGTGCCTGGCACATAAACGACACTACGTGCTCATTCAATCTCGCAGCCAGCACTAACCGCCCCAAGTGCCGGGCCCTGCTCTCCCGGGAATCACCACACACGATGCCCAGGCAATGGTGGCAGCACCGTCATGCCGGGGCAGACACTCCGTCTGTCTCTGCCCCTGTCCTGAGGACAGCCTTGCATGCACAACAATCACAAGTTACCCCAGGAGAGTGTGGCCGGGCGGGGGGTGGGGGTGGGGGGTCCATCCTCCTTTCAAAGGCTCACATTGTCCCTTCAATGGCAGGAAATAAATCACAGTCAGCACAACGGGCGACTAGATGTTAACCGAGGGCCTGTGGCTGGGGGATGAGTCCACCATCAGGTCCTGTCGGTGGAGAAAAGACAGGGTTCCTTCCAGACAACCCTGGCGCGGGCACGGGCCGGGGGCACGGGCAGGGGTCTCAGCGTGGTCCGACTCCCCCAAAAGGTCAGGGAGGTGAGCGTGTACCAACCCCACGGAGCCGGAGCCGACGCTGAGCAAGGAGCGCTGGCACTGGGAGCCGCTGAATGGAGGCGGTTACGCGCGGCGTCTCTTCCTCTTTTGTTCCCTCTCGCTCCTTTTTAAAGAGGGCCTTTTAGAAGGAACTTTTCCAATTACTCGCCGCTCATTACGGTGAGGGCCGGAGGGAGAAAGGTTACCTTATCACCATCAGCGCACGGCTCCCTTTCATGTCTGCCTCTCGAAGGCTGAAAAATGGCCTGGTTTCCAAGAAAGTGGGAAAGGAAGTGCGGAGGACGGCGCCTAGCTGCTCTCAATAGCCTTTCACGGGGCCCTTTCCAGGCGAGCGTGACCCTCTCGTTTTCTAGATGAGGGATCCCGGGGACAAGCAGTAAATGGTGCCTCTGAATCAGTCAGCGCCCCTGGCCCAGGCAGAACCCAGACTCTCCTGAGAGGTCCTGGCAGAGGGGACAGGCCACCGGGAGATGAAAGCTCCAGGCTGAACTGATGGGAGAGGGAGAAGGAAAGAGAGAGGGAGGGAGGGTAGGAGAGAGAGGGAGAGAGAGAAAGAGAAAGCGAGAGGGGGGTAGAAGGGGAGAGGGAGAGAGGGAGAGGAGGAGAGGGAGGTGAAGGCATTTTGAGACCTTGAGACATGCCAGAGCCAGGCCAGCAGAAGGGGGAGGATGCTGACCACCAGGCCCTGGACCTTGGGGCAGGCAGGTGATGGAAGGGAGCCAGGAGAGCCCAGCTCTGTGGGACCCCTGGCCAGCAGCATCAGGGGCATCCGGGAGCTCATCAGAAGTGCAAAGACTCAGGCCACCGGTCTCTCTGACTCCAAAACTGGGGGGTGGGGTGGGACAATCCAGGTTGGAACAAGCCCTCCAGGTGAGCAAGTCTGCTCTAACGGAGGGCGCAGGGGCCAGCCACAGTGTCACCAAGAACAACACAGCCTACAGCACCTTCACACTCCACTTCCGTTCTGAGTTGGCCCTAAGGGGTCAGAAGGGCTTGTCTATTTAGAAAGTCATGGAATCTCCTTAGGCCCTCATTCCCGAGAGGGTCTCTCTGTCTCTCCTCCTGGCCCGCTGCAGCCTGTCGCCCCCTCGGTTGCCTGTGTTCACATGTGTGGGATTCTAAGCAACTGGAGGACAAAGAGGGTCCTGCCACTGTGGTCTGTCCCCCAGCATCTACCCAAGGCGTGGACACATTTGTGGCTACACATGCACTGACCCCCCCCCCCCCCCCCCCCCCCAAGACCCAGACCGAGATGGAGGCTCGTTAGGAATGTCAATGCCTCGCCATCCAGGCCTGTGGACCAAGCACGTCCTGTGTGAGGCCCCGGGCTCTGTGCTGTGAAGGAGAGCGGACCCGACACGTTCTGGCCTCCACGGGCACCGCCTCTTTCTCACTGATCGTAAGCTGGTGGTTTTCAGTCCCCCCGCCCCAGGGTCGGTACACACCTTCAGTAAAACAGTTTGGAGTGTTTATCTCCAGTATATGCACACTTGTAACTTATGAACAATGGCTGTATGTGCTGCTCTTTTATGTTCATTGTTAGATATTTAAACATCAGACAAAATTTAAAGGATGAGAGAAAACATAAATAGAAAAGGAATCTCCAACATTTTCCACTGTTCCCCCAAATGACGGTACCG
Source organism: Myotis brandtii (assembly GCF_000412655.1). Lineage (NCBI taxonomy): Eukaryota > Metazoa > Chordata > Mammalia > Chiroptera > Vespertilionidae > Myotis > Myotis brandtii. The sequence continues at coordinate 45,927 of NW_005353602.1, read as the reverse complement.
GGGCCTTTCTGGAGGCCCATGATTTGAAGGCACACCCCAGGCCAGGCCCTGCAGCAAACACATCCCATGTATAACCTTATGCAACCCTGTGAGGCAGGGATTTTGCACCCATTTTCCAAATGGAGAAAGCGAGGCTCAGGCTGCTTTTAGGGATTTGCCAAAACTCGAGAGGCTAGTACATGGCAGAGCCAGGACTCCCTCAGGCCGGATGGAATGTTGAAGCCGTGTTCTTAAACCCTGCTCTGCGTGAGGGGCCCATCTGGCACGGCTGAAGGATTGAAGAAGCAACTTAAGATTGGACGTTGTCTGCTGAACCTGAGTAGAGTCCTTAGGCAGAAATGTCATCAAAATAGTTTTTAAAATCAGAGGTAACTTTTAAAAAACAGTATTTCTCAAACTTACCCTGAGTGGTGTTAATAGGTATTTTGTATAAAAGGGCTTGTGGGATTAAATAAGTTTGGGAAACATCTAGTTAAAGTTCCTCTACTGCAGACCTTGTCAGTACCTTAAAGATATTAGAGTGTGGGCCCCGCACACTAAGGGTCTTGGGTTCAATTCCAGGTCAAGGGCACCTAACCTGGGTTGTGGGCTCTGTGGGAAGCAACCAGTTGATGTGCCTCTCACATTGCGCGCGGTCAAGGGCACCTAACCTGGGTTGTGGGCTCTGTGGGAGGCAACCAGTTGATGTGCCTCTCACATCGCGTGCGTGCGCTTCTCGTCTCTCCTTCCCTTCCACACTCTCTGAAAAGCAATGAAAAAATATCCTCAGGTGAGGATTAACAACAACTAATATCCATATATATTAAGTGCATGGAAGAGTGAGAGAGAAGATTGTTTCTCAAAGTCACCCTCCCCCGAAACAAGAAAACCTATTAGCATCTCTCAGGACCCTGGTATTCCATGAAACGCAGCTGGGAAATACAGCTTGGGAAATAAAAAGGAATGAGGCGGTCATTGCGGACGGTCTGAGCACACACAGTGAGGTGGGAGGCCTCTGCCCTAACACTCAGCGAAACCTAATTCTCCGGGGACTGTGTGAGGGGACCTGCTACAGAAGATGCCTGGTTTTGACAGAGAGGGGCCAGGTCATAGCTTCACTGGAAGAACCTAAGTTTGGAGTCAGACCTGGGTTCAGACCCATCCCTCCACCCCGTGTCACCTTTCTGAGGCTCAGTTTTGTCACCTGTAAAGTGGGCCCCCTCTCACCTCACATGGCTGCTGACTCCACGGTTCCAGCCTCTCTCAGGGATGAAGAAGCGGAAGTTGTTGGCAATGCCCATGTCCACTAAAAGGATCTGTATGGGCGCCAAGCAAGGGACGCCCCCCAAGCCCTTGGGATATTTCGGATGGAAGCGGAGGAGCAGCTGGGCCAGGCAGGCCCCTCCCGGGGGACCCCAGGGGTTCCAGCAAAGAGCCGACCTAAGAGGGTCGGGTGTGGCTTTGTGATTCCTGGAGCCCTGAGAACAGACGCAGTTCTCCATCTCATCCACATGTCCTGCTCTTATAAGATACTGGTATTCCATGAAACACAGCTGGGAAATACAGCTTGGGAAATAAAAAGGAATGAGGCGGTCATTGCGGACGGTCTGAGCACACACAGTGAGGTGGGAGGCCTCTGCCCTAACACTCAGCGAAACCTAATTCTCCGGGGACTGTGCGGGGGGACCTGCTACAGAAGACGCCTGGTTTTGACAGAGAGGGGCCAGGTCATAGCTTCACTGGAAGAACCTAAGTTTGGAGTCAGACCTGGGTTCAGACCCATCCCTGCACCCCATGTCACCTTTTTGTCACCTGTAAAGTGGGCCCCCTCCCCCCCACATGGCTGCTGACTCCACGGTTCCGGCCTCTCTCAGGGATGAAGAAGCGAAGTTGTTGGCAATGCCCATGTCCACTAAAAGAATCTGTACGGGTGCCAAGCAAGGGACACCCCCCAAACCCTTGGGATGTTTCGGATGGAAGCTGAGAAGCAGCAGCTGGGCCAGGCAGGCCCCCCCTGGCGGACCCCAGGGGTTCCAGCAAAGAGCAGACCTAAGAGGGCCGGGTGTGGCTTTGTGATTCCTGGAGCCCTGAGAACAGACGCAGTTTTCTCCATCTCATCCACATGTCCTGCTCGCTTTATAAGATAACTGAAAGCAATTGTCCCCGAGGAGGCCTCCCTCAGCCAGACCCAGGCACCAAGTCCTTCCTGGGCTGAGCAAGCCCATTGGAGCAGCTGTGTCCCCTTCCTCTGCCCGGGGCGGACACGCCGGTCAGTCCCCGCCTCTGCCGGGTGAGTTAATGAAACACAGCGCCGCTCTCCTTCACTTTCTCCCCCTCTGGTCTTCAGCTGCCTCAAGTACAGCTAATCCCATTACAAGAAAATAAAGTGGATAATTCAGGCTAATGAAATCGTTGCAAGAATGTGGCCAGCCAGAGGTGGACATTCAGAACCAATTTAACACCCTTTGGTGTTGTTATCCGCAGTACAGGAAATGTTGAGAGGAGGAAGGAAAAAATTAAAAAGAAAAAAAACGCCGGCCTCTTTCTTGTTCGTGTAAATCTGGTTAAAGAATTAATCCGCCGGGAATCTTGCTTATCGCCATTATCTCCGTCATGCCCGACATCTCCACAGTGACTCCGGGGTGGGGGGTGGGGGGGTCAGCAGCTGCGGTGGGACTGTGTCTACTCGATGCTTTTTGCTTCGCTCGGAGGATTACTAAGAGGTGAACTCCTGGGCCCCCATGTAACCACCGAATCCAGACACCTGACCATGGGTTAAACCAGCTGTTCCCAGAGTCTCTACAAGGCAGGAGAAGGTGGGGTGAGCTTCCGTGCAAAACGGAGCAGGCAGCTGGACACCCTGCCTCAGGGTGGGTCTGGGTGCTAAGGTGGGCGACACCCACTGCCACTGGCCCATACCCCCTCATGCCACCTGCCGCCAGGTCACAGCCAGGCCTCCTGACAAGGATGGCCACTCACTCCCCAGCACCTGCGACCTCCCTTCACTGTCCACTCCCTGGCCCCATCTCCCCCCACACAGGGGCCCTGTCGCCTTCATTTCTTTTGGACTCATTTCAATTCTCAGACCCTGAGAATTGAAGGAAGATCCTGAGAGGAAGACACATCACAAATCCAGGCTATCAGCCTCCTCTGCTCTCGAATGAGTCACGCCTGTCCTAACTCCCCGCCAGTCTCCCCATGATCTGGAACCTCCTGACTGGGGAACACAGAGGCAGCTGAGCGGAGCAAGACGGGCGGAGAAGCATGGTCTTACGAACAGGGAAAGATCTTCTGCAGAGCCTGCAGGGCTTTGTAGGGACTTTAAGGGGCATATGGGAGTAGGTGAAAGTTCCGGTCATGGGAAATTAGGAAATTCTCCATCAATGCTGCCCCGCCCCCGCCCCGCCCCAGAGTGCTAAGCGCAGCCCTCGATCACCAACACCTCCACTCTGGTCCAGAGGAACACATCCTAGGAGGTTTGAGGCCAGAAGACACAACGCTGGCGGACGGTGCCCCAGGGCAGCCTGGGCGCAGCCCCCTTTGCACAGGCAGGGAAGGCCCCGAGCACTTCAGAAAGGCGCCCATGCACAGCAGCACTTTCAGGGGTCTGGTGCTTGGAGGCCAGGCAGCGGGCGCTGCCGGGGAAGCCCTCATTCCTCAGAGATGGGAGAAGTGACAGGCATCGTGCGGGTGACAGGCTGAGTTATGGTGTGTTTGCACCTAGCGGTGAGTGCCAGGTCCCACAGAGCCAAGAACCATACGTCTTGCCAGCAGCCTGGAGACCTACTCAGCACGAGACAAAAGTAAGGGACCATAAACCTAGCAGCTGCCCCGCTCAGCGGCGAGACGGGCAGAGAACGCCGGGAGGAGGACGCGCCTCGAAGGCTCTCCCACCCAGCCCGCCACCTGCAGAGGCGTGTGCTTGCTGCTCCCTGCCTCCCTCCTGGTCGGCAGACTTTTCACTCTACTGTGTGTTCTGTCCTCTATTTGCTCCAGTCTGTCTCCCAGCTGGACACTGACGGTCAGCACCCCGGACAGCGCCCACAGCGCCTACAGGCCATTCAGCACAAGCAGACTGCTGAGTGACTGAGTTAGGAGCGGATGCTTGCCTCTTCCTCACTGTTCTGTTCTGGGCCCTCTCAGCACCCAGGTCCTCAAAACCAGAAACAAGAAACGGTGGGGAGGGGCCCACATTTGCCAAGTGCCTCCCCATGCCTAACCCTGCACCGGACGCTCTATGTTCACGGTCTAGAGCAGGGGCGGGGAACCTTTTTCCTGCCAAGGACCACTTGGATATTTATAACATCATTCACTTCATATAATTCACTTACTATAAATTTATGTTGCTATGAGAAAAGCTCCTAGATTTATTGAATTTCGAGTCCTGCCTACAGTTGCCTTGGCAGGGCCAGAGCAAACGACTTCACCGGCCTTCTATGGCCTGCGGGCCAGATGGTCCCCACCCCTGGTCTAGAGCAATCCCGAGGTGGCAGCATCTCAGGGTACATGTGACACCAAGGGGAGGCCTGTCTAAGCTCGCAGGGCGCTCACCCAGGACTGTGGAGTTGGCAGACTTCCTACTTGGCTGCGCTACGCCCGCTCTGGGCAGAGTCGCCGTGTCTGCCCTTGAACTCGCTCCTCAGGTTCTTGCACCCATCTGACTTTACGGTTGGGAAGAGGCAGAATATGGTCACTCTGTCTCCCTGGGGGTCCCCAGACCAACAAGTCACAGTGAGAGGTGACCCCTTTTCTGGTGCCGTAGGGTTCAGGCTGGGGTGTGCCTCAGGCAACTGAGCAGTCTCAACACCTGAGCATCACCGAAAGCCAGGACGATTGTCATCGGGGATGACAGCTGAGACACCCTGCAGGATGCAAGATGCAAACACAGCACAGGCCTGGCCTTCGATGGGAGGCCCTGGAGGCCCTCCCGGAGCAGGAGGCAGACAGGGAGCAGCGGAGGTGATTCATGGTGCTGAGCCCGCCGGCGCGGAGGGCGGGGAGGGACACTCACCCGGCCGGGACAAGTATTATTTTTAAAAGTCTGGGAAGGAAAACAACAATAAAACAGCTCGAGCTCAGGACGGCTGGCGAGGTTTAAGATGCAGTGAGAGGTGGAAATGGATCTGTGAGGGGGACCATTTGTTTGGGGCCAAATAAACCAACACAGCATGTGATTCGGTCGCAGAAGGAGAAGAGGACGTTTAGAATCGGATGGTCCATCGGAAGCAGAGACCCAGGGGGGGTCGGGAGGAGCGGCAGAGAGAAATAGGCCGTGGAGGGCGGGTTCCAGGGGAGCTGTGTGCATGTGAGAGCCGGTCGTCCCACCAGGGGGATCTGGGTGTGCGTGGGTGGGGAGGGCTCTGGCCACGATAAGAAACCCAAGACGCCCAGCAGAGGGGAAGTTAAGGGGAGAAATCTACAGTCAGAGGGGGAGGCAGGCCTCGCAACAAGCACTGTTGATCTCACAAGCCAGTTAAAGAGCATCCTTTGCAAAGTTCGCGAGGAGGGAAGGTAAATTATCTGTCTCTGGCGACGCACAAAACCCTAGCGGCGCTTTATCTCTGCTCGCTCACACACGGGCTCGCTCACTCGCACAGGAGAGGGGCTGTTTGCCAGCATCTTGCTGTGCCTCCTGCTCCGTTCCACGTGGAAGACAGGAAGTGTGGCCGCAGCTTGTTCGGAGGCAGCAGGCCCGGGTGACGTGTGCCGAGGGGCGGCGTGGGAGTTCACGTTGGAGGAAAATAATCAAGAGGTTTCCCACCCTCGCGGGGCCGGTGGGAGTAAATAAAGCCTGAGGTGGGTTCCCTGCAGGGGTCCATGCTCCCAGTGGGACAGAACGCCCACCTGGATCCGAGGGGTGTTCCCACCCTGGTGGGGGCTGCTCCTCCACAGCAAGGACGAGTTAGCACCCCGTGTTCAGACTGGGGGAGATGGAAGTCGGGGGCACTGATGATGTGGAGGCTGTCAGCACAAGTGTGGGGTGAGCTGGCTCGTCCACGCTGGGCCTCAGCTTCCAGAAACCATGCCTTCCCAGGTGTCGGCACTTGGTGGCCTGTTAAGCTGGCACACAAAGTTAACCAGCACAGGCTCTTTACAGGAGTCCGACGACCCCAGCTCTCGCCAATCCCACGCCCTGGCCCAACCCACTCCACACGGAGGCACCACCCTCACTGTCCCCCAGCGCGGGCCTCATCCCTGCACCACGCTGCTCCGTCACCCCGACACCAGGTGTCCTTGCCTCCGGTTCCCTGAGCTGTTTGTTTTCCTTAATCAGGGACTTATTAGATCGGGGCACTCATTAGAGGCCCAGAGAAAACCCAAGTCTGCGGTAATGAGGGAGGCTTGAGAGAGTCATTAGGCCTTTTCACCTCGCCCTCCTGACGTGCCGTTACCTGCGGGGCCGTCACGAGGGACTGATTCCTGGGAGCTGCCGTCACAGAGGCTGAGGCTGACAGGCCCCGCAGCCCCACCCAGCTTCTCCCTGCAGGGAGGGGTAAGGGAACCCCCTCACCCTGCCACAAGACGCAGTGCTCAGTGCTCAGTACTGGGAGGGAACAGGGCGCCCCGTCCCGCTCCCTGCCTGGCACACACCCTCACTCACCAACACACCACAGCACAGACCTGAGATAGGAGGAAGGCAGTCCAAGGCCACCGATGTGGGGGGCCACGTTAGGAAACTGCTCCCTAAACTAGAGCCTCACCAAGATGTGTGACTCAGTGGAAGAAAAAAAAGCCAAGTGCCAAAGAGTTGAAAAAAAAAAAGGGTGGCACGGGGAGAGGTGTGTTAACGTGCACAGAAAACAATTTCTGGACGGAAACACAAGACACTGCTGCAGGGGCTGCCGGTGGGGAGCAGCATGAGGGGTCAGACCTCGCGCCCCCCCTCCCCCGCCCCCATGCTGGAGGTTGGCGCGGGCTGCGGTGGCCAGTCTCGCAAGCGCTCACACGCCCTCAGCCCTGCCAGCCCCGCGCCCCCCCATTGGACTCTGGGTTAGCTGCGCTGACTCAGGGCTGGGGTGAAGGCTAGAGCTTTCTCATCATTGGGGTCTCAGGTCACAGCCACCTCTTCAGGGAAGCCTTCCCTGACCTACACTCCCAGGCACCGCCGACCTCAGCACCCACAAGTCCGCACGGTGCGTGTCGTCTCTGACGTCACCCCTTTACTGTCCACTCCCCACGTGTCTCTTCCAGCTCTGCCAGGACCAGATCCCCATGGCCCTAACACGCACTCGATAACCCAGGAAAGAAACGAACAAAGGGGAAACGAGGTCTGCAGAAAGAAGGGGGCCCTCTCTGCCGCCCCCACTCCTGGAAAACAGGCCGTCATTGAAGTTGACTTCGTCTGCGGACACCCTGGAGTCCGGGCCTGTCAACACGAGCACCCATATCACATGCAAATGCCCCCGCCCCAATCTGCTTCCTTACACGGGCAAGGCGCTTGCACCCCCTTGCCCCCCGGACACTGCGCTAGCAGGGCAGGGGCAGGGACAGGGAGGGAGCCCTGGGACCCTCTTGTCCTGGATTCCCCACCTGGCCCCATAACGACTTTTCTCGACCAAGTTTCCTGGCGGCTCTGGCTGCAGAAGGAAGTGACAGGACGGGAGACGGTACAGTTGCCATGACATCGCTGCCACGTGACTCAGCCTCAGAGCTCTGGCTGCCTTGGAATACTTTAACGATCTGTCGTGGGGAGGCAGGAAGGAGGACAAGTGCCGTGTGGCTTGATGTCCCCACCTCCCAAAATACTCTCGTTCCGTAGCCAGGGCAGCCCGCAGCTGCAGAGAGGAAGGGAGAGGACACTTTGTATGGGACCCAGGTGGGAATGCCTTCCCGATCTGCCTTGGGGGAGGGAAACAAGCGAATCAGAGAAACCGGAGGGATGTCTACTCCAAGCGTCCTCCTCCGGCCGCCAGCTACATTCCTTCCATAACCAGAGCCTGGAGCGTCTCCCTTTAAAGCGACCGCTTGTCAAAGCCTGTGACTGGCCCCCTCCCTCCTTCAGGGCGGAAGATGAAGCTGAGGGCAGGACAGGGTGGCAAGTAGCCTCCTCTGCAGTTTGGACGGTGGGTGTGGACAAGAAAGGGAGCGCTGTTCCGCCCCGTGACCTCCGGTGCCTTCAGAGGCGGCTTCCGCAGGCTGGGGAGGACCCTTCGTTCTGCGAACACCCTTGCTTCCCTGGACCACCGACTCGTGGGTGTCTCGTTAGGAGGCTCCATAGCTCTGCTGGGTGGAAGCAAGGACAGGAAGGTGCACACACCTTCCTCTCCTGGGTGCGTGTCCATGGACCACACGTCACTGACTGTGCACCTGGACAGCACCCTAGGTTGCAGGTTCGATCCCCGGTTGGGGCGCATACAAGAGGCAACCAAAGGACGTTCCTCTCTCTCTCCCTTCTTCTCTCTAAAATCAATGGCTGAAGGGTATTCTTTAAGAAGAGGAAGAAGAAGAAAAAGGTAAAGATAAAAATTATGAACAAGGAAGTAACAACAAATACATATGTATCAACAAGTGAATCTAAAAATCAAGTGAATAAAAAATCTGACCAACAGAATAAACTGGTGAATAGAATAGAATCAGGGGCATAGAAAGGGAGTGGACTGACAATTCTCAGGGGGAA
>NW_005353602.1:16235-37233 GCF_000412655.1 Myotis brandtii | reverse complement strand
TAATCTGAACAATAAAGATTAAAAAAAATAATAAAATCAATGGAAGTATATCCTGGATGAGGATTAAAAAAGAAATAAAAAAGATCCGCAAAAAAAAAGACGAGATGGGAGGATGGGTACCATTTGCTCCCACTTAGCAGATGAGGAAACTGAGGCTCTGTGAGGACCAAAGATGAACAGAGTGGCTAGGACTGTGGCCCGACAGTAGGGGTTTTAACCCCGTCTTCCCTGCTTCTGGGCTGCAGGCAGGGGATGCCGCCTCTCTAACCTCACTGCCCTTCCTGCCTCTCACACGCATGTGATAACAGTGGCCTCCTGCGACTGCATGGAGACTAAACATGAAAAGAGCGGGTGAGAACTCAGCCTGGCACTGAGCACATGGTCACCACAAAAAGCAAACGAACGGCAGTGGTTCGCCGGGGGCACTGCCCCCCAGAGGGCCTCTGGGAAGCTGTGGGGCTGTTTCTGGCTGTCACAGGGATGGGAGCGCTGGGTGGGCAGGCACAGCCGCCATGCCTGCAGCACTCCTCCCGAGGGACACTCACAGCCCCGGCTCCTCTGCAGAGGCCCTGCCTTGCAGTCTAGCCCAGGGCGTCTCACCTGGGCACTGCCGACACCTGGGGTGGGCGCTTCCTCGTCCTTGGCTGTCCTGTGCCCTGGAGGGTGCTTGGCAGCAGCCCAGCTCCCACCCACCAGGTACCAGTAGCTCCCCCCACGTTGTGACAACCCTACACGACCTCAGACACGACCCAATGTCCCCTGATGGGCACAAGCTGAACACGAAGAGAACCTATGTTTTCAGCTCTCCAGTCCCAGCGGGCAAGGGAGATCCGTGGGGATGCAGTGAGCGCGCACCTGTAACACCCCGTCAGCCCGCGTCTCGTCTGATGGCAGCAGCTGACACCCAAAGTGAGAGAAGTGGAAGTCCGCATGGGTGTGGGGGTGTGGGGGGTAGCAAACAGGAATGACACGTGGTCTCCCCTGTCCAACATGCAAAGCTGACATTCTCCTGCAGTCCCCATGTCTGAGACTACCCTCACGGACCCTCAATTTAAGGTAAAAGCACGCTTCCCGACCACAAAACATCTGCTTTCTGGTGCCACTAACATTTTTTTATACTTAAAAAAAAAAAGGGAAATGAATTTTAAAAAAAGGGAAAAGAAGGGAATGAATTTTAAACTGCTTGGGTAAAAGGCAGTGAATACTAAGCATTATTTATCCCAGGCCTCCATGCCCACGCTCGGAAGGACACACGCGGAACGATGCATACTGTGGAGAGAAGACTCTTCTGAGGCAGAGGGAACACGTGCGCTCCCTGCTCTCCAGCTGAGCGGAGGGAGCAGCCTGCACCGAGCCAAGTGCCTGGGCTCCGCTCTCCATCGCTGCCCTCCCGGCTCCCGCTCTGGCTTCCGGGCTGGCAGCTGGGGGCTGGGAGCAGTAACCTCGCTAATTCAGTAAATGAACTCTGACAAGACTAAATGGTTGTTTGGATGGATCCTCTCTCATCCCCCCTCCCCTCACTGCCCCAAACCTCAATTAAAACAAATAAAACACGAGACACTATCCGAGTCTTTTACAGCCGGTTCTCCAGCAGGAGTCAGAAAAATGCTAACGACACAGAGGCTGCGGTGAGCCGGCCGGCTTTGGGCCTGGAGTGGCCGGGGGTCACCCTGCCTTTGCTCTTCCTCCCTGGGCTCCCCGCCCCGGCCTCCTGCTCCCGTTTCGGGCAGGGCTGGGTAGGCTTGGGCATTACTCAGCTGCCATAGGCGTCTTCAGCCAATCGGAGGCGATGGCAGCCGCTTGCACCTTGCTGACAGCTGCTGTCAAAATACTCTCACAACCGGCGGCTCGATAATAACTCGAAAATGAGATACAAATGAGGGACTCTTCGTGAGTGGGACCGGCCACATGCTCCCCACCCCTGGCTCCCGAGCGTGGCGGGCAATGCGTGGGGATGCTGGAGATAAGCTCAGGCCACCGTGGAGAGATCAGTTAAAAAATAAACCCACAAAAAACCCCAACCAAACCAGCTAAACGTGCAAGGCTGTCCTGATCCCCTCGGCTCCCAGCGGTCCCGCAGGGCCGTGGAGCGGGTCCGGAATCCTCCCCGGGAGGGATGCTGCACAGGCGGAGCTGCACTGGATGTGCGGACGGAACCTGAGTGGGAACGACCCGTGGGGAGTTTTCTGTCCATCAATCAGGCAGCTCCCTCCCAGCCCACACCACATGGGCCTGGCCCCCCTCCCGCAGTCCACAGCAGGCCGCTGGGCTGTTTTTCTGTTTTTATTCATCAAGCCAACTCTTTCCCTAGGACGTGGGCTGCTTCTCCCTGGGGACGGGGATGCCAGCACACACAGTGTGTTCAGAAAAGCACAAACCAGCCCCAGGGAGGGCAAACTGTGTGGTCAGCACTTCCCGGCTCCCAGGACAGAGGGGCTCCGAGCGGGGAGAGGCGGCGGATCTGAACTCCTTGGCACTTGCCTGGGTTGGGCCTTGCTGGGTCTCTCTCTGCCGGTCAAGGCAGGGTCTGGGCTGTCCAGGTGGGCAGGGCTGTTAACATTCACTTACTCGAATCTTCAGAATGTCTGGGAAAATTCCACATTCACCCAAGAGGTTCAGGGGCCCTTAGAAAACCCACTGAATTTTTTATTATTTTTTGTTCTTTTGCTGTTCTGGGGTAAGCTTGGCTATATTAAGAGAAGCGGAGGCGAAGGCTCAGGCTGAGGTAAAAAAAAAAAAAAAAAAAAGCGCCTTTGCGAACAAGCCATTAAGGATCTTTATTTAAACTCAAGGTAGGCTGAGTCTAATTGTCTAATCCAGGCGCGTGGATTAGAAGCTTCTCCACACGCCTCTCTCTCTCTCTGCCCACACCTTCCCTCACAGACGCCTCTATTCCTCCGTCCACGCGTTGGGTAAACATGGAGCTTTTCCGGTTCGTGTGTGACAATGTGCGACCTGAATAACCCCCTCGGTGCCAGCGAAGGCCAGTTTAAACATCAACTCCCTCCCAGGAAGCACCCCCGTCACTTACTCTGAGCTGGGCTTTTACGAGCCACACTCAGAAGGACAAGAGGCTCTTGGCACCCCATGAAAAGGTGGGGTGCCAATCCGGGGTTACGTCAAACCTCACCTCCAGGGCCCAGGAAAGGAGGCAGAGACTGGAACTCAGGCTCGGGCCGGTGCGGCCTTTAAGCAGCTACGAGACCTCCGGCGAGGCCCTTAGCCTCTCTGACCGCCAGCTCCTCACCCGTGAGATGGCGATATTAATACCTGCCCGCCTACCAAGGCGTGCCAAGAGGAGGGATGCGGGAAAGCCCGTCAAAGCGATCGCTGTCATCTGGTGGGAATGTGGGCGGGTGGCTTTGGCTTTTGTTCAATTTCCCAAACTCTCTGCAATGGGTTGCTTTTCTCATCGGAAGAAAGACTTTTAAAGGACTAAAGGTCTGACTTGCTAATAACAGAGAAAGATTCCAAAGAGTTTTGTATATGAAAGAGTTTTGAAATGACATAAAACGCTGGTCAAAACAACACCTCACCAAAGTGGCACTGTCCTATCTTCATTTAATGCAATTGGAGGCTGTTGTTGTTTTTTGTTAATCCTTACTTGAGGATAGTCTCCCATTGATATTCAACAAGAGAGAGTGGAAGGGAGAGACACAACAGAGAGAAATTAGAGAGAGTGCAAGGGAGAGACACAACAGAGAGAAATTAGAGAGAGTGGAAGGGAGAGACACAGAGAGAGAAATTAGAGAGAGTGGAAGGGAGAGACACAGAGAGAAACATTGATGTGAGAGACTGATGTGATCAATTGGTTGCCTCCTGCATGTGTCCCAACCAGGGCCAGGGATCAAGCCTGCAACCGAGGGGTACTCTTGACCGGAGTTGGACCGGGACCCTTCAGTCCATGGGCCGACTCTCTAACCACGCTCAGTATTTTGCTCAAAAACCGGCTAGGGTGCAATTCAAGTTTTAAAAGGGTTGGCTTTGGCGTTAAAGAGCATACAATGGACAGAGAGGGGGCAGAGACGGTGCTAAGAGCCACCAGAAGGCACTCTGCATTGGTGTTACTGACGGAAGAGTATCGAGACGGATTATAGATCTGGACCTGCGGCGGCTATATCTTCCTAATACCAAAACCCACATTCTGGATCTCGTTCCTGCAAAACAATGCTATCCATCACACTAAACTAACATTCTTAATTTGAATTTCATTGATTTTAAATTTTGTTTGTGTTTAATTTGAAAATGTGTTCTGGTTTTATAGTCCTAAGAGAACCATGAGCATAAGTTGTCAGTTTGTTCGGAATTTTACATTTGTACACACTTAAGTCGCATATTAATAACAATATTTACATGATTGCCATGGGGGAAGGGCCACGAGATGTTTCCTTTTCTTTAAGAGGACTCCTTAGACATTACTCAGGTTTGAGAAACACGGGGCACGGCCCCCAATTTTATGAAATGTTCCATTAGAACAGAACACCCTTTCACAGACAATCATGCACTTGAGCTCCCTCACCCAGTGTCCTCGGGAGGACCAGAAAGGTCAGGTAACGTTCCTGAGAGCACACAGCTAACTAGCAGCAGGGCTGGGCGTAGGAGCCCCGTCCCTTGGCTCTCAGGGCCGCCCTGTGCATTGCAGGAGCTGTAGGTGTGAGCCACGCTAGATGACAGCTACCCCTGGGCCGGGCCGAAGGACAAGTCCTTGCCAGCATCACTGACCTTGTCCTTACAGCAAACCAGTGTTACCCTGGCCCTTCTATAGGGATGGACTCTGAGTCCTGGATTGTCACCAGGCCGACGATGTAGAAGACCTGCCCTCTCCGGACGGGCTTCAGTGGGTGGACCTGGGGTGCACGGCCCCCTGGGCCAAGGCAGTCCCTTCCCGGAGTTCCCGTTTGCTTCTGTAACCCAGCACCTGCCGCGTCCCTGCCTCACTAGAGATGCTTAGTAAATATTTGCTAAACGGACGAGCTCTTTCTTAACTAGAAAGCAGTGTGTGGAGACCTCCGTTTTCCAGGGGAAGCTCCGAGACAGGAGGAAACAGAAGCCTCCCGAGACGGCCGGGGCTCCCGCTGCCGCTCAGCACCCGGGACGCGGAGACAGGAGCACAATTATCAGCCGCAACAATGAGCCGACGGCGTCCTCCCCACAAGCCCAGACAAAGCGCAGAGACCTTGTAGCTGGCAAGGAAGTGAATGGAGAGAGAGGAAGTGTGAAGGCAAGGTGAGCGCAGGCTGCGGTGACGGCGTCCGACTGCAGGGAATCAGGGCGCCCAGTGCCACCCTGCCTGCCCCCCAAGGACCCGCAAGGCCTCCCCAGGTGCTCCCTGGGCCTCTGTCACTGGGTCTGGACCAGACGGTTGTGGAGAGAAAGAAAACGTCAGCTGCAATGGAAGACCAAGCCTCCGGAACCGCAAAGGAAGGGAGAAAGCCGCAACCCCACGCTCTCCAGCCCTCAGAGGTGCCTGTGGCTTTTTAGAGGAAAACTCTGTGGTTTCCCATGGGCCCTGGTTTGGGATACGCTGCCAGTCGGACAGAATCAGAAAAGCCCTTGCCACATGCCACGAACACCATGTTCTTAGGCCAACGCCTGCGGCGGTGGTGTACCTACTGCGGACGGTCCGTGGCGGACATCACTCACCAGTTGCCATGCCATTTCCCAGGAGCCCAGGCGGCCTCACCATCCTCCAACCCAATTCTAGCCCGCTGTGGCCAACAAGGCTGGGTATTGGCTTGCAAGGCGGCAGCTACCCACCCTGCCTGGCCTCGCCCAACCCCGTCACCGATTCATTCAACAAATGGAAGCTCTGAGAAGTCACGCCACGTCCAAGGTCACACAGGGCAGAGCTGGGCGAGAATTCAGGTCTCCTGACCCCCCCGCCCGTGTTCTCTCACTTGGAAAATCACACAGTCTCCTTTCCAAGCGACATCCAACTGCTGACGATGAGGACGAGGACGGCACGAGAAGGGAGAACCCGGGTAACCTGACATCTTGTCTGAGCAAGCGCTGTTGCGTCCTGGCCCCGGGGTCAGCGGCAGTAACTTTGAAAAATAACATTTAAAAAATATTTTATTTTATTGATCTTAGAGAGAGTAAGGGCTGCGCAACTGCCCGGAGGCACCATCGACATAGCCTCGATCTCAGGTCAGCGATACAGCGATGCTGGTGCAGCCGCTGACATCCAGGAGCTAGGAGGCGACCCTGAACCAGGTGTTCCCCACAGGAGTGTTCACCAGAACCCACGAACACACGCACCCATGGGCAGGCCAGCGGAGACCCGCGACCCGGGCACCACCCCTGCGGCCAGTGGTTGTGAGTGACACATCACAGCGAGGAAGGGGTGGCGTGCCGAGTGGGGCTGAGGCCTCGCTCAGGCTATTCCACCTGAATGTGCCGTCTCCCAGCCGCTGTCCTCTCTGCATCCCAGTCCTCACTGAAGCCATCAGGCTCTCTGCAAATGCATCCCCAAATCGACCAGGCAGCTCCCCCTTTCCACCTGACACTGGGTCCAGCCAGTCAGCTCTGGCCCAGGTGACCACAGAAACCACCCGGGGTGCCTCCTCAAACCCATGCTGACCCCTCTGCTCCCCACAAGATCTCTGAATATAAAAGCGCCCCACCCCCCCCCTCTGCTCAGAACCTGCAGTTGCTGTGGTTTTATGAAAGCCCAGAGGCCTGACATGCAAAGAGCTGACCGGGCCCAGGCGATCTTGAGGAACAAAGACACTAGACACCACGCGATAACAAAGCCGCGGTAATTAGGACCGCAGGTATTGGCACAGGGTAGACAGATAGACCCGTGGAACGGATCACAGCGTCCAGAGCGGACCCTCACACACACAGTCACCTGATTTATGACAAAATCAATACTGCAGAGCAGAGGAAAGAATGGTCTCGGCGATAAATGATGCTGGACCCACTGAATATCCATGTGGGGGAAAATGTCCCTCGATCTCTACCTCACGCCATACACAAAAATCAATCCCAGACGGACTGCATGCCTAAAGGTGAAAGGTCAAAGCTTGCAGAGGAAAACTCGGCAGACTTCCTTCATGAGCCTGGAGGAGGCAAAGGTTTCTTAAACAGGACACAGACATCCTCACCATGAAGGAAAAAATGACAAACTGACAATATTAACAGCCTCTATTCACCAAAGGACACCATTAAGACGGCACCATTAAGCTAACGACAAAATGGGAGAGAGAGGGACTCCAATCATATAGCCACCAAAGAACTAGGATTCAGAATATTTAAGAAATAATATAAAAAGTGACTAGAAAGTTAGTAAGAAAAATTGGCAAAGAAAAAAACCAAATGACCCAATTTTTAATAAATGGGCAAAAGACTTGAACAGGCATTCCACAACACAGTGTGTCCAAACACTCATAAATATATGAAAAGACATCTGATTTCCTTAGCCATCAGGAAAGTGCAAGATAAAACCACAATATGATGATGTCATTGTTTATCCACCAAAATGGCTAAAAAGAGAAAGAGAGACAATGAAGAAAAATTGGCAAAGAAAAAAACCAAATGACCCAATTTTTAATAAATGGGCAAAAGACTTGAACAGGCATTCCACAACACAGTGTGTCCAAACACTCATAAATATATGAAAAGACATCTGATTTCCTTAGCCATCAGGAAAGTGCAAGATAAAACCACAATATGATGATGTCATTGTTTATCCATCAAAATGGCTAAAAAGAGACAGACAATACCAAGTGTTGGCGAGGACGAGGGGCAACCAGAACACCCAAACTGATGGTGGCAGTGCCACCTGATACAAGTGCCCTGGGAACGAGTCTGGCAGTATCTAGTGACCTGAGCTGTACACACCCCATGACCAGCAATGCCCAGGCAGTGCCACCTGATACAAGTGCCCTGGGAACGAGTCAGTATCTAGTGACTGAGCTGTGCACACCCCATGACCAGCAATGCCCCTCCTCCATGGACACCCTACAGAAACCAGGCACACGGTCACCAAGACACACACGGGAATGTTCACAGGAACATTTATTCGTGAACTAGCTAAAGAACTGCAAACTGCCCAAATGCTCCCAGCAAAGTGGATATACTTTAGGGCAGTGAAACTACTCTGACACCATAATGGTAGTGTCATTATCTATCCGAACCCACAGGATGTACACCCTAAGGGGGAACCATCTGTAACCTGGACGCTGGGTGATTACTGTGTGTCAGTGTAGGTTCACTGATGTAACCCATGTCCCACTCTGGTGGGGGATGTGGGTAATGAGGGAGGGGCTATGTGGGTGGGGACAAGGGACATGTGAGAACTCTCTGCACCTTCCTCTCAATGTAAACCTAACCTGCTCTGAAAAACAGTCTTAAAACAAGACAAACCTCAGCACAGTGGAAGGGGCAGGGGCCCCTGATGAGGAAACGGGTCAGAGTGGGGAGTGGCTGGAGAAGGGAACCCAGAGATGGCGCTGGGACCTCACCTCTTGTCCTTAGCGGGGGTCAACGGGCTACAGCCTTGCCTGTAATGTTTGTACGTTTTATAAAAGGGGGAGAAAGAACACCTTAGTTGTGTAGCTAAAACTAGAAACAAAACCAAAACCCTTACCTAGGGTGTGCCCATCTCCACGAGGCCATGTTTACCTTTGTTTGGGGATCAGCACCCTGTCCCCATAAAGGGCCAGAGAGCCAATCATTTATAGGCTTGAGGGTCATTTGGTCTCTGACACTAATACTCAATGCTGCCACTGGTGTGACGCACCACCTACAACACGAAAACGAGTGATGGGATGGGGTACCCTCTACCCTGGGTCTCTCTGCAGGGGTGGGGGAGGGGCACCTGGGGAAGCCTTGCCCTCCCCACCCCACCCCTCAGAGAACTCTGGCTGAGGGTTTCCTCTCCCCCCACACACCCCTTCTGCAAGGCCCTGAGGAGCTGCTCAAGGCTATTTTCTTTTCTTTCTTTTGCAGAGCCTCTTCCCTAAGAAGCCTGGTAAACAGGAAGTAACCCCCTCTGCTCAGGGCAGATGACAGTGCTGGCGGCTCACGGCTTTGGAAAAGTATTGCTGACAAACCAGGAGTTAATCAGGCAATGACCCCACACCTGGGCGAGGGAGGACTCAGCAGGCCAGCTGTCCTCAGCCCTCCCTCCACAGTCATGGTCATGGTCACTGAGAGAGGAAATGAGGAGAAGAGATCAGGGACGGACAGCGCTGTCCACAAAGCCGACACAACAGGTGCACCGGGCACAGGAGATGCAAGCGTGTAATTAAGGCCTCCAGACACCTGTTGTGAGCTCACCCATTCACACCCCTAGCAGGTGGTTCACACCTCCAAGAAAGAAACTAACTAACAACAAAAAAAGAGGCTCAGATGAAAAGCTCTCCCTCTGCAGCCTGCAGCCGCCTGACCAGCCAGCAGCTCTCACTGATATCGCTGACCCTTGGGGACAATGGGGGGAGGGCCTCTAGACCAGGGGTCCTCAAACTACGGCCTGCGGGCCACATGCAAATACAAATATTGTATTTGTTCCCGTTTTGTTTTTTTACTTCAAAATAAGGTATGTGCAGTGTGCATAGGAATTTGTTCATAGTTTTTTTTTTAAACTGTAGTCCGGCCCTCCAACGGTCTGAGGGACAGTGAACTGGCCCCCTGTTTAAAAAGTTTGAGGACCCCTGCTCTAGACTGAGAGTCACCTGGCAATGCTGCTGCAGAGCTGTGTGACCCTGCGCAACTCCTTAGCTTCTCTGTGCCTCACGAGCTCCGTCTTTATCAGGATTCCATGGAGCAAGGCTCTGCACAATGGCTGTGTGTGCTCAGCAAACATTTACTGAGCACCGGCTCTGTATCAGGGAGCTGTGGACACAGCAGAGAGGCAGACAGTGTGTCTGAGATTGTAGTCTGGGGCAGGGGTAAGGTGGACACTAAACCACCACGTGGACAGCACTCCCAGGGCAGCAGTGCGACGGGCTGGCGGACAGTAATGCGGGCTGCGGGAGAACAGGCCAGGCCAGCTACCCTGGCTGGGGTTGGGAGTGAGCCAGTGGGAGGGGAGCTGAAGGCCTCACTTTTAGCAGCTATAACTCGGTGCTCTGGGAGACGACGGTGCCCTCTCTAGACCTGGGAGACAGGAGTGGTCCGAGCCCAGGCTCTGAGTCAGACACTGACATTCAACTCCGGGCTCAGCTGAGTGGTCTCAGCAGGATGCTTTGTGTCCCGGTCTCCAGTTCCCTTCGGGATGCAGAAGAGGCAACAGCATCCCGCCCCCCTTTTTTGCAGGCTGCTGTGCAGCTAAAGGGGAAGACACTGCCTGGGAAGGAGCGCAGCCAGGCGCCCACAGCAGTGAGAGCTCCGTAAGACGGAGCTGGGATCTTGATTACACCTGGTAGGGCAAGTCCACAAAACGTGCCTGGCAAAATGGATCAGACTGGTTCCCCCAAACCCTGTTGGCCACTGGCTTTGTCTGAAATCGGTCTCTGGTTTCCTGGACAAGCTGGTCTCCCTGAGAAGGCTCACAGCGACCCCTGCTGGCCGCCCCTCGGAACAGCCTCAAACTCCGAGCTCACAGGCACAACAAAGCAAGGTGAGCCCTGGCAGAGGCCTTCCCGTCTCCAGGGGTTGATGCAAATCCCAACAGAACAATGGCAGGGGGAAGGCACCGCATGTAATTACGCTCAGTGGACACTAATTCCCTGTCTTCTCAAAATAAATTATAAAACACAAGACCAAACAAAGTGCTGTTCCCTTGCCGTGTGGTCTTTTGTTCCCTGGATAAGTGTCATCCTAAACAGACTGCGAACCAAGTGAAACTGTCATTTCGACGGGATACTATTTCCTGATCCACACGCGCCGTTTGGAGCAATTCCGTTCGGAGCTGGCAGGTCTTAAATTGGATTCTTTTTAAAGAGTGGAGGCATGTTAACCAAGCGGACACCATAGGCTAGGACCCATACGCGCTGTAGCGACGCCCTTGCGCACACTCCTCTCCACTGCTATCCAGGCTGCAGGAAAACATCCCCCAGAGTGAGACCCCATCTCACCAGGCTGCCCCCACACAGGGGACCTGGCCCACCGCGAAGGCCCTGCTACTCAGAACCCGGTGGGGCCGGTGTCTTTGCTTCAACCCCGGCCAACCACGCCTGCAGAGACCCAGGCCTGCAGGAGCCCAGGCCTGCAGGGACCCAGGCCTGCAGGAACCCACGCCTGCAGGGACCCAGGCCTGCGGGAACCCACGCCTGCAGAAACCCATTCCTGCAGGAGCCCAGGCCTGCGGGAATCGTGCGCCAGCATGTGACTTAGCGCGGCAGGGAGGACGGAGATTTTTAAAGCAGATCCTCTAACCAGCTTCCCTTTCTTTAAACCACCGAGTGAGAGCAAAGGGGTAAATTTCACACCAGGAAACTTCGCTCTAGTCTCTGGAACACAGAACTTAACTTTGCATCCACTGCTGACCTTGTAAAATGCTAACTGGCAATTCTAATACACCCAGCTCTTCATGCTGGAACTAGACACACACAGGCTGCATGGCCGAGGCCTGGTATGCAGAATCCTTCATTATTCACCCATGTAGGTTTCCAGAACTCTCTTAGGTCCCATTCAAGCCTGGACGAGCTGCCTGGCTGGGGCTAATGTCACCTGCCCTTCCATTCTGAGGGCCAGAAGGCCTCTCTCTGGGCCGCCCAGCACACACCTGGGCATGCCTGGGCTTAAACATCCCCCTTATTCCCTCTCATAGCATCCGGGACTTGGTGCTGGGGGGCAGCTAACCAACCTGAGAAAGCGGACAGTGTGAGGTACGAGCGCAGGGCTGCAGCCAAGTGGCCCCTGCGCTGTATCCCGTCCACACAGACTTTGTCCTGCACGGTGTTTGATTTTAGAAAGCGAATGACTTGCCAACATATTCCCCTAAAAATTCGGATTGCCAGTTTCTCTTTCCAAACGTGGGAAGAACTGGCTGATCAAACCTGCATTTCTGCACATCACCGCGTCAGTCCCCGCCTGGCCTGCTCCTGCAGGTCCTCTCATCTGCTGGGCCCGAGAGGTCTCTGCAGGTTGGCATTACTTATGTAGGGGATGCACCTTCATTTTAAAAGGTGCTCTCCACACACAGCCATGCAGCCCAGTGGTCCCCACCCTGGCTGGACTTTCCAAGGGAATCCAACGCTGGGGGTTGGGCCTGACAGGGGTAAGCCTGTAAGTCACCAGGTGATTCGAAGGGGCTGCCAAGGTGAGGAACCACTGGCTTAAACCAAAGGAGGGCCCTGAGCAGTAGAAACGTCAGCAAGACCAAGGGGAGAGCTGATGGGGGAGAAGACCGCCCTTTCTACTACTTTCTGCCCCACACTCTGGAGAGCAGAGCTGAAACTCGGAGATAAATCACAGGCAGCCACAGATGACCTTTAGAGACCACGGCGCTGGCCCCCAGGGGTGCCACCGTGGCCCCAAGGCCGCCTCCCCAAAGCTCCAGCAGGTTCCCACATATGCCGTCCCCCGGACCGAACCGGGACCGAGCCGGCGCTGCTCACCTGAAGAGTTCGCGGATCTCCCGGCTGTGGGCCTGGAAGGGGATGTTCCGCACCAGGATCTTGGAGGTGGTCTGCTTTCTGGGAACTTGCTTCTTCCGAGCGGATGTCAGGGCTGGCCTGCAGGGTGGGGGAGGGGCCGGTCACTTGGGGGTCGGTAGCTGCTGCCTTACACTGACTCGACCACCCTCCCCCCAAACCAAAGCTGGTCTTCCCTTCAGGCGAGGGAGTTAGGGAGTGAGTGTGCACGAGGCTGCGGGCACAGGGCAGGAGGCAGCCTCCCCGGGGAATAGACCATAATCATCTTCTCTGGTCACACATCCCACCCGTGGGTGTCTCCTGCCCTTCATCCAAGAGACTTAGAGGCCACTAGGACTGAAGACAGAGCCCTGGTGAGGAGAGGCCTATCTCTCCCCAAACCCAGACTCCTCTGTCTCGTTCCAGACGCAGAAAGACCCCAGCTGGTCCGAAGGTCTTGATGGCGAGCGAGCTTTCATCACTCACCAAGAGCACATCCAGCTTCTGCTCAGGGAGCTGGACCGGAGGGGAGGGAAGAAACTCCACCAACACAGCCCTGCCTTTCCTGCCCCTGCTCCCAGGGACCTCCCGCTCCACGGAAGGGTCAAGGCTCGCTGCGAGTTAACATCCAGGCGCAAATGCCAACTTGGCCGCTTGGGATCTGTGTGGCTGGAGCAAGGCACTTGGCCCCTAAGGCCTCAGTTTCCTTAACCATAGAGGGTCTAGTAATGGTGCCGACCTCAAAATGCCTGAGAACTTAACGAGAGAGGTCATGTCAAACACTGTGTAGCGCCCACGTGTGATAAACATCCCTCTGATGACTGTTGCTACGGCCGCTTCCTGTAAGTCCGCCCCATGTCACCTCCACAGAGGCCCTCCCTACCATCTCCGCTGAAACAGGAACCCCGGCTTCACTTCTCTTCCTGGGGCCTATCGCTGTCTCACAGCCAAGGACATTCAACCACGTTTCTATTCACTGTCTGTGTCTAGGGCTGTGCTGGCCAACAGCCCGACTCCCTAGGAACAGGGACTGAAGAAAGGTCGCCAGATCTCCACCCGTGGCCGAGTTCTCGTGTGCCCCGCGCGTGTTAGACGCTCCGCACAACCTCCGGCCATTACGTTTCAATTCCAGGCACAGTCACCCCCAAGGTCACCCCTGGATTGGAACCCACAGCTGTGGGGCTCAGGAGCCTGGACCCCCGCGCTCACACCGCAGCTCAGGAACCCATCGGGTCTCCGAGGGCTCCTGTACCGAGCCTTCTTCTCGCTAAGGATGTTCTGCGTGGCAGACCGGGATGGGAGCACCCAGGCGGCCTGGGCTGGAATGTCAGGCAGCATCAGCAGACAAAGAGGGAGGAGACAGCAGGTGAGCTCACTGAGAGCTAGTTTGCTCCAGGACCACACAAGGACCGAGTGGCTGAAAAGTACCAAGCAAGTATCTGAGACCGGCCCTAGGGCCGTTAGATGTGGTCGCTTCATCGCCTGAGGCCAGTGGATGGCAATGGTAATGGTGACGATGGCGTACACTGCGCACGCGTTCTGTGCTGGGCGCTGTGCGAAGCCCCTCACGTATACATACTAGCCCATTTAGACGTACGGACAGGTGGAGATATCGGGGCAAAACTAAAGCTCAAAAAAGCTCACTGCTTCAGGAAGCTGGGCCCTGGGCATTGGTCTGTCGCTGGTCACCACCTCAAACACCTACTGAATCTCAAGTTAACGGAGGCCGTGTGGGCACTGTTGTCTGGCTCCATAATAAAAAGCCCCATGAAGGGATGCGTCTAGGTTTCACACTTCTGGTTCGGCCCACGTGGCAGCCAGCGGCACGCCTTCCCTGGTTTACGGGCCCGGCCAAGGTAGTGGGATGTGCTTGTTTCTCCTGCCTGCGCCCCTGCCTTCCACTGCGTGTATTAAACATTTACCCAAGGACTGGCCGGCCCCCGTCCGTCAGGGAAACGGTGACAGAGCTGGCAAGCATGCCACCACCTTAATTAGGAAGGGTAGGGGAGAGGATGTAAGGGCCGTGAGACGCCCCTCGGGGCACCAGCAGCAGCACCGAGAGGATGAACCCGGATGACAGGGAAGGGAAGGCCCCGGGGACTCACTTAGTGGCTCGTTCCGAGATCCTCACTTCCAGCTTGTGGTCGTCCACGACGTGACCCTATGAGGTAAGACGACACGCTTGTCCCTCTTCCTCTTAGAAACACCCGCCCGCCCCCTGCCTGGCTTCGGCTGAGCGAGGGGATGGGAACCTTTGGGGGGACTGACTGGTCCCGGGAGGAGGGACCAGCTGGAGCCCAGGACAGAGCAGGGCTTTTCCTGGAAACACCCTCGCTGAGCCGGCAGCAGCTGGTGGTCAGAGACCTGGCGCTCCAATGTCCTCTCGAGCCACGAGGGACTGGGACCATTCTGCCACGCGAGGGCACAGGATTTTCCCCGGCTGCAAGTGTTTTCAGCCCAGCGAGCCCCTTCGGCCCGGCTTGCAGAGTTCAGTCTGGTTTGTATGCTCTTCCAAAAAAGGTCTAAGCCCAGTGGAGCTGCATCTAAGCAAGGCTCTGAGGTCGGTCCCTCGAGGCAAAACTGGCATATTAGGAAAATCACCCTCAAAAATCCCTTAAATCGCCCATAAGACACAGCACGCACGGCTCCGTGCGAACGACTCTCTGCACAATGTGCACACGTGCGCGCACTGCGAGGACAGATGGCGCTGTGCCCAGCAGAGCCCCGCAGATCCGGGTTCACATGGGCGGGGAGGAGGGCCGCGGAGCGTGCAGAGCTGACTCCCGGTGCCGCTCAGAAAATAGCACGAACAAAACACCACGGACCCGGGTCGCCGGGCCCACCTTCCTCTGAGGCCAAGGAGCGGGCGGGAGTGTGGGGTTTGTTCTGGGTCATGCCTGCCCCTTCACTGACTGCTTGGCCCCCGTGGGCACCTGCGTGTGCGAGCCCTGCTGGAGAGAGCCTTTCAAACGGAAGGCGGAGGGAGGCCCCCAGGCCATCACGTCCCCATCATCCTACCCAAACCCAACTCAGCCCTCCGTGCAGCTGCCTTGAGTCAAGGGGAAGGTCAAGTTCTACTAGAACAACTGTACTGGCCACGTGCCCAGTTATGACCCACAAGGCCGTTCCCGTGACCAGGGAGCTCTCCTGGGACAGTCAGTCACCTGGACCATTCCTACAAATGAGCGAAGCTGCCCAGGACGGTGAAACTGTAGGGCGCCTTTCCACTGCACCCGGGCCACGCGCACCTCTGGGAGAGGAAGGAGAGCTGGGTGGTGAGCACACCCGGGCCCTTGATAACGAGCTGTGGGTGAATGAATGAATGCACCACAGTGACCACAGACCCTGAGGAAGGCTCTTGGCTGCTCTTGGGCCACAGTCCCCTGGAGAATTGGAGGCAGCGTGGGCGATCCGCACTCCCACTCAGTATGGAGGGCTGACGGGACGCCACCCCCCACCTGCCTGTGACTCGGCCCTCTCCCGAGAAACCCTTTACCTGGAGCTGCTTGAGCGCCTTCTGGGCCTGCTCCGGCTTCCTGTACTCCACGAAGCCGAACCCCATAGACAGCAGCGCCCCTGGAAGAGAGAGGCGGGAATCACGCTGCGTGGCTGGTGGGGAGGAACACGAAGAGGGAGCAAGGCCAAGTGCAAGGGCCCCTGGCCCTCGGCTTTGTATCCTCTTCCTCACACCCTCCTTCATTCCCCCTAATGTTTCAGCTCCTGGCTCGCCATTCATTACTAGTCATCTCGTAGAGTCAGCCAGGGAAGCGATACAGCCACCACCCGAGGCAG
Organism: Myotis brandtii; assembly: GCF_000412655.1. Classification (NCBI taxonomy): domain Eukaryota; kingdom Metazoa; phylum Chordata; class Mammalia; order Chiroptera; family Vespertilionidae; genus Myotis; species Myotis brandtii. The sequence continues at coordinate 20,920 of NW_005353602.1, read as the reverse complement.
GCTGCCTGGAATTAACAGATGACTGGCGTGATAATTAGCTTCGTAATAGAATTCCGCCTTTGGGAGGGAGAGGGGACTGACGGGGACAAGCATGGCAGTGACCGCAGCAAAGCCTCTCCCTGGCAGTCCCCTGCCCTCCTCCAGGTAATGCTGAGGTGGACGTGGGCGGGACAGTCCCACACGCCCAAGGCTCACTCTAACAGTGCTTCTGACCATCGGGCATGAGGCTGGGAGAGGGAGGGAGGCGGCCTCAGGCCGTCAGGACGGGGAGCTCAAACTGTACCAGCTCTGGCTTCCCGACCTCGGATGCATAGCACTGGGGCGGGGTTTAGAGGACACACACAACGTAAGACCTCTAACTGCATCTTGCCCTTTCGACAGAAAATGTGATGCGTGCCTCCCCCAGCATTTCACACACATTTCCTGAGCCTATTCTGTTTCCCCCCAAGGTGAACTCCAGGACTGGCTGGGGTCGGATGGAGGCCTCTGTCTTTTGGAACTAGCCTGTCTCTCCCGTCTCCCGCCATTGCCTTTGCCTTGCGCACTCCCGCCGGCACTCGGCTGCTCCCACCTCCAGCCTCTGTCCCCTGCCTGCTGCCTGCTGCCTCCACCTCCCAGCCTCGGGCTGACGTGAAACCCTGTGCTGGGCAGCCCCACCTGGCCCCTCCCACTGTGCTGCAGCCACCAGCTCGTGTGTCCCTCAGGACACAGCTGTAGGCGGACTTGTGGCATCCCTGCAAATGCCACCAAACTGAAGGGAGGGGGACTGCATGGCTGTGGAAACAAGGGGTGTTTACAGGACACACAAAACAAGATCTCTAAGAGCATCTTGCAGGAGGCCAGGGCTGGAGAGGAGACACAGCAGAGGCCGAGCAACTCGGGACAACACCCGAGGCCGAATGGAGAGACCACGGCGGCCTCTGCATGGCCCCGGCACCCACCGACCAGTGAGGTGGGTGGCTAATGCCTCGGTGGAACCTTCCAGATGGTCTCCGTCTGGGTTACTTCTCGGAGGGGAAGGGGAGAGTCCTGGATCGGCATTTCCTGCTGTTCCCGAGCAAGTTCCCCCAGCAGAGGTGCTGGGGAGGAGAGGCCTCTGCCACTGAACGGCGCCACCCTACCGGCCTGTGCCTGCTCCCAAACCGTCCGACAGTCCAGGTTCTCAGACCCTGACGTGCGCGGCTGCCCCGCTGGGCACCAGAGTCTCTGGGACACAGGAGCCAGGGCCGCTCTGCCAAGCGGGTTCGGCAGTGACAATATTTCAGAACAAGAGGACTCTCAAAACAACCTGGTGCGAGTCGCCCTTACCCCCCACCCAAAGCTCCCGTTTCTTCCGGAACCATTTGGTTCCGGCTGAGGCTCCGCAGGCAGTACCTGCTTTGTTCTTCTTCCTGGAAATGGAGCAGCTCTTCACCGCGCCCACCTTGGAAAACACCTGGAAGAGAGTTAACAGGTGTCGCCGCCGTTCCCGGCTGATCCGGCAACCGTCCCAGGCGGGGCCTTAAACACGGGGGTGCCCAGGCTGTCCCCTAAGTCCGTGCCGCTGACACTGACTGCGCTTTCGCAGGACGGGCGCCTCCCCAGGCATCCGACGTGTCCCTTGGTGTTGTGGGTGCCCTCCCTCCCCAGCCCCAGGCTGGTCTGGCTGCTGCTGGGGTCCTGGGCGACAAGTCCACTGGACGGCCCGGCAGAGATGTCAGGCGGTGGGCGTTGGCTGCTCAACTAGATCAACACGACCACCTGCTGACAGGCAGGCCAGGCAGCGACTACGTGAGCCGGGGGGTTCCCAGCCCACACCCCGGAGCCATCACTCACCCCCTTCAGCGTCTCCTCAGTTGTGTCAAAGTTGAGATTTTTAATAAACAGGGTACACCCAGGAAGGCTCTCTTCCTCCTCCTCCTCCTCCTCCTCCTCTTCCTCCATCTTCAACGAAGCGTCGGCTGCTCCTCCCTCTGTCGGCTTTTCACCTTCGCGGGTCTCGCTGTCTGGCACTGGATCCCCATCAAAAAAACAGAAACAAAAAGAAGCACCCAAAATCCATTAAATGACGCCTACTCTGCCTCAGGCTCAGAACCTGCTGGATCCAGGGTGTTCTGCTGGGGGGGCGGTGCCAGGAGGGGCACCACTCCCAGCCTGGGCTGGGTTAGCAAGTCCTGATGGACAGGGAGAGGCGGTCCCGCCCCTTCCTCTGTTTTGAAGAGAAAGGAACATGAAACACAGACCCCAAACGATGACCCTTCAAAGGCTCGGACTCCCCACACTCATTTGAACTTCCAAGTAAACTGCCGTGTGAACTTCTGTGTGAATGGTTTTATTGACCCCCAAACCTTCAGCAAGTTTTATTTTTTCTAAAAGAAAAAATACTTAGTGAACTTTCAAACTAAAACTCAACTTTAAAACTTTTCAGAAATTACAGAACGCCAACAATAGCTCTGAGGCTAAGGGATGCTCCTTTCAATTACAACTCCCAACACGCACAGCTTCAGGGAGCACTGACAAAGGAGTGTTTTCACCCACACGTGACATGTTCGATTCAGAGTCAGGCATCGCGTGGGAACGCGGGACACACACACCAAACGCTCCTGAGCAGGAGAGGAGAGTTACAGGGCCACCAACGCCTGGGATAAGGGGTGTGGTCACTGACAACGATGCTTCCGAAGGATGTTCGACCACACGGACAAGTTCATGGGCAGCTCGAGGTGCTAAATAGAACCTGATGCTCGTGATAAAAAATTAGGAGGAAAGTAAGACAGGAAACAATACACAAGGTCACTCACTGCCCTCACAGTCTGTACACCGGGGACAGAGCAGAGCTCCCGGGACTGTCCTGAGGGCTCACAGGCTTCCTCACAGGCCTGGAAGGAAGCAGGACAATTGGTTTTGTTTGTTTTTAAGCCTCACCAGAGAATATTTTTTCCATTGATTTTTAGAGAGTGGAAGGGAGGGAGGAAGAGACCGAGAGAAACATCGGTGTGAAAGAGACATCGGTTGGCTGTTCCCACACGCGCCCCAACCGGGGCTGGGGATCGAATCTGCAACTCAGAATGTGCCTTTAACCCGGAATCGAACCAGCGACCCTTCAGTGCGTGGGTCAATGCTCTAACCATTCAGGTACAGTGGCCAGGGTGGGACAGTTTTTCTTTCAGAAAAGAAAAATAGCGTTTCGGTCGGTTCTGTGTTTGAGTGCCCTCATTCATACTTCAAGTTGTTCAAACAAGCGTTCTCACCCCTCCTTAAGTATGTTCTGTGAACCAGCTGTGACTGCAGACACTTGAAGGTTGTACTTACTCGCCCATTGTGCAGGCTGGGCTTATTTCACGTACACCCAATGTTCTGGAGTTTAGTAACTTCCATCCTATCACACACACACATGCACACGCACACGCACACGCGGCAGGAAAGCAATGCTCAGGGTGCTCCTGGTTATTTCTGGAGATGGGGTGAGAGTGTGAATTCCACCCGAGGTGACGGGAGCCTCACAGGGATGCCCGGGAAACGTGTTCAGTTTCCATCAACCTCCCCCATTTCCCCCCAAGTCACATGGTCGGGGCTGGACACAAGTCCCCCCCACCCCACATCCAAGCTTCTGATGCCCCTCCCACAGCCTCCAGGAAATAAACCATCTCAGCAAAGGCAGCCATCAGCTGGGCCCTCACCCCTCGGCCTCAGGGCTCTGAGCAGGGGGCCCACCCCTCCCTGCAGATCCAGACCCTGCTTGGCTGGCTGGCACGGGGCAAGGCAACTCAGCGTGCCACCCAGAGCTGATGGAGACATCCCTGCCTCTCGCACACACCAGCACTCAAATGGTTCAGACTTCTGAGACCCACGGGGGCTGCTTGGGGTTCAGGTCTGTCCCCACACCTGTGCTGAGCACCAAAGCCTCTCCATCCCGCCCTCTTTCTGCTGCAGGTCTAATGCTTGCAAGTCCTAGTGAAGCGTCAACTGCTTTGTCACAGGACAACCCTTTGAAGCCCTAAGGGAACGGGTGACAGCTGAACAGCAGTGGGACAGGCGTCTTCTCTCCCTCGGAGGTGAAGCTAGAACCCAGCGTCTCTCCAGGACAAAAAGAATCATCTACATAAAGGCTCCTTCCCACACAATTTACCCAACAAGGGACTCCACCGTGTGGCCATTTGCACTCGATCTCCACTTGCAAAGCAAAGCAGGGTGCACACTGTATCACTGACGATGGGGAAGCAGAGCTACGCAAAGCAGCTAAGACTTCGGTTCCGAATGAGAACTTCAATGGAAACGAAGGCCACGGCCTTCAGCTGGGAGGACAGCTCCACCCTGGCTCTTATTGCATTTGCGTCGGAGATGAGAGGAGAAAGGAAGGAACTGAGGCCCACGCCGCACGCAGCTCCAGGCCTCAGTGTGCTGTCTCGTTAGGGACCTCAGCAGCCACATTCCCAGGGAAAATTCTGGGGCTGCCGGAATTTTAAGTCTCAGGTGCCTGCAGGTTGGAGAGAGGTTTATGGAAGACTAAAAAAGATTAAAAAAAAGAACAGTGGGGATGATGGAGACCAAGAGGGCTCACAGCAGTTTAAGGGGCAGCCCCCTCTTGACACTGGCCAACAGCTGCCACGTAGGAAGGTCAGCCCAGGGTGTCAGACGTTCAGATGTTTCCAAAGAAGCTGAAAGTCCAGCTCGTACTGGAAAACCCATGGTTTAAAAGCCTCGGCAAC